>NW_028098575.1:600000-859754 GCF_016097725.1 Ips typographus
AAAATGTGCAGGACTAGAATCTGACTGCTTAGAAATACTATAGTAGATTCTACCTAGATGTGGATAATAGTGAGGAATAAACCTAAGGGATCCCAAAAGGCCGAAATTATTTCATTTTTCAAGATCAAAACTAATTTGACCGAGTCATGCAGCAAGGTCTCTTGGGCATACCTTTATATCTATTATGCCTAACCCTAGATCATTAATCATAAATTTGGATACAATATGAGTTTTTTGACGTTTTGAATGTGCAGCAAACCAAAATTATTAATATATTATAGATATGGTCTACTGCCGAGGCTAATGATGCCATCGAAACAAAAAGCACGTTAAATTTTAAGGATTACCAGAAAACCTACCTTAAAATCCAAAAAAGATTGATTTCGTCTATAATTAGGTAATGTAAAAATCCAGAAACGGATCACACACAAAATGTTGTCAGGCACGTGATATATTCACTTTCAGTCATGAAAAGTAAATAAATAAATAAATAAGAGAAAAACGAAACTAACAATAAACCGGTACTTTTCAAGTATGCTGTATGTATCCTTCAGATCAAAGAACGTTCACTATACAGACTGTGCCGAGTTGAAAACTGGTAAAGCCAATCAGAACAGAGGCAACAGAGCGAACTCGAACAACTAATATGGCCGCCATTTCAGACAATGGGGGCCAGGGAAAGGGAATTGCAGAAGGGCTGACACAAGGGGGGATCGAAGCACATTTAACCCCCAACTATTATAGCGACTTTAACATTAATCTTTCGACTTGATCCAAGGAATTTGCCGCTGCTTTTTCCATTAAACGTTGTTCCTTCTTTTTTTTTATCTATATGAATTTATTATTTTTACTTTTATCGTTTATTATAAAAATATTATGTTACCCAGATACCAAGCCCCGCTGAAAATAGCTTTTATTGCCAAGAAAGTACTAATAATAAAAGCTGTTGTAAGTAATTGAATTATAAAAGGGTGCAACTTAAATTAAGTCTGTGTATATTCAACCACTCTGTACAGGGTGCTGCATTTTCGATGGTTTTACGGGGTACAGAGAAAACGGTAATAGATAGAAAAAAAGTAGCATACGTGTTCCGATCTCTTTTTCCGAGCTGAGATGACTGGCGAAGAGTGGGTTGCGCAAACTTCTTTTGTTTCAAAGATACGGGGGGCTTCTGAAAATTGGTCATTTTGAAACCTCCTCTGTATTTCATTTGCTATTAAAGTTATCAAAAAAGGAAAAACGGTTTCCGGTAGAACTTTTGACGTAGAATCCAATGCCGTAGTCAGTTTTTTTATATTACGTTTAGTTTCTGACATATGACACTAAGTTATATTTTTTTAAATGGAACACCCTATATATTTTTAGTTCATTTAATTCTGTTTATTTTTACCTTTTCAACGGTGTATTACAACATATAAGTTTGTAGAGGTTAATCCTGTTATTTAAAAAAAAGGACCTTTGCTAAGCTAAAAAAAGGCCAATATCTAAAATACCAAACAAAATCGGAAATCATATAAACTAACACATCAGAAATTTAAATATTTTTAATAAATCTTAGTAAAAATCTAAGTTACAAACAGTTCTATCGTCACTTTAATAAGAAAAGTGGCCATTTCTATTTTCTACTATTTTTAAGGTAGAAGTTGAAAAAACTGTTTATAAACGACATGTAACATGTTAATATGAACATAGCCAAATTTTGTTTCGACTGTGGGTATTTTTATACATATTATTTAGCACTTTTTTGTTAAGGAAACGCTATTTTTCTAATTATCAAGATTAACGTTTACAAACTTATATGTTTTAATACACCGTTGAAAAAGTAAAAATCAACAGAATTAAATGAACTAAAAATATATAGGGTGTTCCATTAAAAAAAATATAACTTACTGTCATATGTCAGAAACTAAACGTAATATAAAAAAACTGACTACGCCATTGGATTCTACGTCAAAAGTTCTACCGGAAACCGTTTTTCCTTTTTTGATAACTTTAATAGCAAATGAAATACAGAGGAGGTTTCAAAATTACCAATTTTCAAAAGCCCCCCATATCTTTGAAACAAAAGAAGTTTGCGCAGCCCACTCTTCTCCAGTCATCTCAGCTCAGAAAAAGAGATCAGAACACGTATGCTACTTTTTTTCTATCTATTACCGTTTTCTCTGTACCCCGTAAAACCATCGAAAATGCAGCACCCTGTACATACACCAGAGTTAAAAAAATTCTATAGCAAACACTTTAAAATGTACTATTTATTTCCACCCTCTGAAAATTGATAATAACTCGTTTCATTATATATTTCACAATTTTAATAAGGACAAAATAAGGAAAAAAATAGTCTCCATTAAAAAGCGAAGCCGTAAGGTGCGTTGAAAGTTTTAAATTAAGTAATTTAAAGGCAGGTGTCGGTATAAATGAAACAGCCAAAAAAGGTACTGGGCCTTCAATATAACTTTTTATTCAGCCCAGTATACGCCATGACTTAACAGTTTTACTTATACGAATGTTTCTCAGAATACCTACCCCGTGTCAGGCTTGATTCCACGGCAAAGAACGTTCATTTTTGAAAAGGTTTTATACCTTCAAAATTACCATGATGAAATAATTAAATTAAATTAAATTTTTGTAAAAACAAAAAGGAGCTGAATAAGCTGGAAATAACGTTCGTTTTACATAAACATATAGATCGAATAATGCCTAATACAGGGTGGTCCAAATTGATTGTATGATACTTATAGAGTGGGAGTTACATAGCGGAGCTATAGCGAGCCCTAAAATATTTGCTCCAAAAACCAGTTTTTTTATTTTAATTCCTAAACAACAAAAAACTTGAAAATGAAATTTTGGCATGTTCTCCATTTTAAAAAGAGAATTTGAAATATTTTTAAAATAATCTAGACAGGTACGATTTTTATTTCTTTATGAATTATTGTATAAAAATGACCTGTATCTGAAAAACTATGCAAAATGAAAACAAATGAGCAGATAAACTTTTCTTAGGAAAAAGTATGGGCTATTACATGTGCTACATCAGAATGCTCTAAAGTTACAGCTTAAAGAAAGTTGAAGCTGTCAAACTTTTTAAACGCCATCTCTCCAGATTATTTTTATAAATTAAAAAAAATCTCAAATGACCATTTTAAAATGGTGATGAACACACATGCCAAATTTTATTTGGCATGAGTAAAAGTTTAAAATGAGTAACTTTTTTTCGATTAGGAATTATATGACACTTTAGATTTTTTTTTTGGACATTCCACCCCTGAATTTGAACCACCATTTATATCAATACTGGAAGCAAATGGAGAATAATTTCTTAAAATGTTATCAACTAAAATAAGTCTATGCCATATATCAAAAAAGTATCACAACCTTATCATCATCCCTCAGCTTGCGATTGAGCCCCTTGATTTTCCATCAATACGAGTGTTCTGTGTTCTTGCATTAGGGGAGCGCTCTGTGATAAAACGTATTATCATTTTCCCTTTTATCTCTGCTTCGCTAGTCTTCACCGCCTGCTTTTTTAATATCCCATTCCATTTTTTTTCTACCAACACTGGCGTCTTAAACCCGCGCCTTTACTACCCTTACTAATTTACTGTTTACATGCAAAGTCTGTTAAATATTCTAATGGAATTTTGGTTCTTGCAAATTCTTGAAAAAATACTAAATTCGTACACATTTTTCACCAAATTAATGAATAAAATGCGGATTTTGATTTAAACATATTTCGAGCCCTACCGTGGAATACCTTTATTATTTAAAAGTTAGTACTCGCAATTAGAAATGTTTTAATGCGACATTTTATTGTACACCAAATTTTGCCTCTGTGCCCTAATTTAACCTACCTCTTGCATCTCTTGAAATACTCGAGAAACCCAGAGTCCGGGATAGAAAAATGAACACCCCGTATAAAATACAACTTTTGCAAGTGCTCTGACACATAAAGATATGACGTTTTTTTCGACCTTAGCTAATCAGAAGCTTGTACTTAAATCTAAATATTTTTATTTATGGACCACTCTGCCCAGTAAAAATAGAATATTTATAGTAACAGCATAACAATTGTTGGTATTATGTTATTCAATTAGATTAAAGGCAAGGGTGGCTGGGCCCGTTTCTGTAGGGTTAGGGTATTTCACAGTAGCAATGGCGTTTATGACTAATGGTCTTCCTTGACATCCGATGAGATCAGCAAAATTTTTCTATTATTCCCCGTCTGTATTAATGATTGTATTTATTTTTGACGACTATTTTTTAGATCCCTCGGGAATAGAGACGTATCCTTGTATGAACTGTCCCCAGGTGCGAAACCGAACTTTTTGTATGGTCACAACTCCTAACCTAGACCGTTATTATATGATGCTGTACAAAATGGACAAATTGCCTCTCAACCAACGCAAAAACAACAACAATTAACTTAACTATACCCAATAAAGCGACTTACACATTTGCCACAATTTTCTATGCTTATTTAAGTGGCTGACGTTCGTGTGTCCTTTTGTTCCCGAGATAAGAATCAATTTTAAAATAAATTATCGCGTTGATGGGTGTCTGTCATAATGTGACAAACCATTTCACAAATGCATGAGTATCATTATATGCACATTGATATGAATACCACACACGACGCGTTGTACCGTTCTTCGTTTAATAACTTTTTTGAACAACCTTTCAGTCTACAACGACCCCCTTTTAATGTCGTTTATTAAACAGGCTCAACCTCTCTGACAGTTCATAAAAAAACAACAACTATATACTCACCAGTTTCTGTGTCTACTGTGTAGTTAACTCCAGCCCAAATATCCTCTTCGGCGGTTTCGATTTCTGGTTCTTCTTCCTGTAACATTAAAAAAATCCAGTAGGAGAATTTCTAGATGCTAAATTAGCTCAGTGAATAGAATATTACTACTACTATTTTCAATCCCACAGTTTTGCATGTTTACAAAAAAAATTGTCATAACTGACGTTAGTAATGTTACTATGAGTTATATTGAAAGCATTGCGTTTGACGCAATAGAGCGACTAACTAAACTTTCGACTACATAGCTGGTGTCGTAAAAAGTATCCAGTATTAAAAAATTTGGGATTCCTTTCTTTTTTAAAATTGACTGATGTAAAAACTGTGGAATAGTATATGTTGGAAACTCATACAGTTTTTTTAATTCCCTGTTGTTGATCGAATGAACTAATTCGGGGATTTCATGTTTTTTTTAGTATAATTTTTTATGTACAAATTCCTCGCGTTAATGCACATTTATGCGGACAAAATCCGGCAGTACGCGTCGTACAGCCGCTTCAAACAGTCTGGCTTCGGTACCGATAATTTTGTGACAACGACAAGAGCAGGTGAGTCCTATTAATGTGCACCGTTTAATTTAAATACAGTCCACTTAAAATCGTATGTTAAACACAAAAGTCTATTTGCGACATTTTGGCCACTTCGAGCCGGATATTTTCTCGAATTAGTTCATTTCTCTTCAGAAATATCTAATTAGTATTACATTACTTATATCCAACAATTAGCTCATTTCTCTTCAGAATTACTAATTGCTTGGCAAAATCGTCACACAACAAACATTTTTGAGCAACTCATCTGCATTTTGTGATTTGTACGTCGTTATTATTTTACTTTAAAACAACTTGAACACTTTTTTGCTGTACACTTGATCACCCGTACATTCGGGCATTTTAGGCATTTGGGGTTTGGGCTATTTTTAGCTTATCTGCGTGCGATAAAAACCAAGTTTGTAGTATACTTTCAGTTTGGGTCGACAATTTCTTAAACCAATTTAAAATATAAATCTGATTTAAATTTGTATAGTAATAACAATAAGCTAAAATGACGGATGCAGATATCATTGTCGAACTGAATAAACTTAGACTGCGACGTAAAGTGTCATTACAAAGATTGTCAGAAATTTATAATTATGCGGTGAATAATACCGATGATCAGTTTTATAAGCAAAACTTGTTTGCAAGATTGGAATTTGTCGACTCTATTCATGATGAGTTTAGAGAGTATCATAACTCCATTGTTTCTTTGATTTCAACTGACGCGGAATTTCAGTTAGAAGATAAAATTCGAAGTCTAGCAGATAAATATGTTTATGACGTTAAAGGGAAAAAATTTGAACTTACATTGTCTGAGACTGCTCAGCAGGAAACGTCAACGCAGTTTACTTCAACTTTAACTCCAAAACTTCCAAAAATCAACATACCTGTTTTCGATGGAAATTTGAAACAATGGCCTGCATTCTACGACTTATTTAACAGTGTTATTCATACTAACCCAACTCTATCAGACATAGAAAAGTTTCATTATTTAACGACATCACTTAAAGCTGATGCTCTCAACTTAATCAAGTCCATTCCGTTAACTGCCCCAAATTATCAGATAGCATATGATGCCTTGAAGACTCGTTTCCAAAATAAGCGTGTTTTAGCCACTGCATATTTCAATGAAATTTATTTGACACAACCCATCTTCAAGCCTACGGCTAAAGATATTCGCCGGTTAATTGACACCTTTTCTGAAAATCTTGCTTCTTTGAGAGGTTTGAATTTTGATACAAATTCGTGGGATTTCATAATCTTCAATATACTTTTACAAAAACTCGATACAAAAACCAGAATGGATTTTGAAATTGAACATAGTACTGTAGAGTTTCCCACATATGCTATGCTGTCAACTTTTTTGAATAATCAATGCAAGGCTTTGGAGACGGTGGAGTTTATGACGCCTGCTTCTAAAGGTAAATCTGAGGTTGCTAATCAAAATCCCCGAAGCAAATGTCAGTTCAAAGACACTCATAGAACCGATGTTTTATTTAATAATAATGTTTTAGATAAGGGCCAACAAAATGCAGTCGATCGAAAGTGCCCCTTATGTACAGCGTCTCATGCTTTGTATCGATGTTCTTTATTTTTAGCTAAATCACCTCACGAACGACTGGCTTTGGTTAAGAGTCACAATTTGTGTGTTAACTGTATGCGTTCACGTCATACCGTACGTAACTGTCTTTCTACAGTGCGGTGTAAAATGTGTAACTTACAACATCACACATTGCTTCATTTAGGTTCTCCAAGAATTTACAATCAAAATTCTGGAACTTCTCAATCATCATCTTTTCACGGCCCACAAGCCTCAAATAACCTTGCAGATGCAGCTCAAAACTCTGATGGAGTACAAAACTCTCAAACTGCCTCAACGGCTTCAGCACTCTCGTGCACCTCGCCATTTGGGCACCAAAGATCAATTTTACTATCTACCGCTATCGTTGAAATTCTTGATGTTTTCGGGAATTATCAAAAGGCGCGAATTTTACTTGATACGGCTAGCATGGCCAACTTCATTTCGGAACGCTGTGCCAATCGTTTAGGCTTAAAGCGTTACCCGTGCTCTACTCCTCTTGAAGGCATCAATAACCAAATTTCTAATCCGACTTATGGTAAAGCCCATTGTATTATTAAGCCTTTTGGCAAATCTGAGCCAGGGTTTGAATTTGAAGCCATTCTTTTACCCAAAGTCTGCTCAGACCAACCGAAAATGGTAATTGATACCACCAATTGGCAGCACATTCAAGACTTACCTCTAGCTGATCCTCAATTTCAAATCCCTAGTTCCATAGATATTCTGTTGGGTGCAGAATTAGTACCTTATATACTACGATCTGGTCAAATCTTTGGTCACGCAGGTCAACCTGTTGCACTTAGAACAATCTTTGGTTGGATTTTACAGGGTCCAGCTGGAAATGTACCATCAAATTCTTCTCTCGTTAGCTGTCATGTTTCTTTGAATCCTCATATGGAACTAGTACTTAAAAAATTCTGGGAACTGGAAGAAGTGCCAACTTCTAGGAAGTTGTTGTCTCCTGATGAACAGCGTTGTGAAAGTATCTACACTTCCTTGTTGACTCGTGATGCTTCAGGTAGATTCATAGTTCCACTTCCATTTAAACATCAAGACCCGAACTTTGGTGATACATACTCACAAGCCCTTCGGCGATTTACATATCTAGAGTCTAAATTACATAAAAACCCTGAACTTCATTTAAAATACGTACATTTTATAAAAGAGTACATTGAAAAGGAATATATTTCCGAGGTTTCTACTTCAGATTATCAGTCTAAAACCGCATTTTATTTGCCACATCATTGTGTGCTTAAACCAGACAGCGTCTCTACTAAACTCCGTGTTGTCTTCGACGCTAGCGCAAAGGGTACCGCGGGTTTAAGCTTGAATGATACACTGTTTGCTGGACCTAAACTGCATCAAAACTTGTCCTCTATTTTGTTAAGATTTCGAATATACCCATACGTATTTGTTTGCGACATCAAACAGATGTACTGCCAAATACTGATCAAGCCAGAATATAGAAAATATCAACGTTTTCTTTGGCGTTTTTCGACCGATGAGAGTATCAAGGAATACCATTTAAATCGGGTCACTTTTGGAGTATCTTCTGCGCCTTATTTAGCCTTAAGAACCCTGAAAGAATTAGCCGCTTTTGAGCGAAATAATCATCCTCTAGCGGCCAAGGTTTTAGACGAATCGGTCTACGTAGATGACTGCGTTGCTGGTGCTGAATCAGTGAAAGACATTCTTAAATTACAACAAGAGCTGATCTCTTTGCTTGAAAAGGGAGGTTTTGAATTGAGAAAATGGGCCAGCAACTGCTCCGAATTATTATCTGCGGTAAAAGCTATTGATCCACAGATGCCATTGACTTTTGATAGTGATGGTCCTAATTTTGTAAAGGTTTTAGGTCTCCAATGGCATCCACAAAATGACATATTTTCATATTGTTATACTCCAATCAACGTACCCTGTACAAAACGGAACATATTGTCTCAAATTGCTAGAATATTTGATCCTGTTGGGTTTTTGTCTCCAATGATTTTCCTTGCTAAGCGCATTTTGCAACTTTTATGGTTGTCCAAATCTGATTGGGATGAAATACCATCTCATGAAATTGTAAAAACTTGGGAAAAAATAACCTCTGAATTGCCTGAAATTTCTAAAATTCGCATTCCTCGTCTTATGTCGTGCCTAGGATCAACTACGCGTGTGGAAGTCCATGGATTTTGCGATGCGAGTTCTTGCGGCTACGGTTGTGCTGTGTATTTCAGGTCAATTTCCAGTAACGGACAAACAGAATGCTCCTTGGTAGCGGGCAAATCTCGTGTATCGCCACTCAAAATAGTTTCATTACCTCGACTCGAACTATGTGCCGCTTATTTATTAGCCGACTTACTAACGTTTGTTATATCCTCTTATGAAAAGCTGCTCACCATTGATGCAGTATATGCTTGGTCTGATTCACAAGTCACTCTTGCTTGGATTCTTAGTTCGCCACATAGATGGAAAACATTTGTGGCTAATCGAGTGGCCCGTATTCAAGAGTTGATTCCTTCTTCTTCATGGAAATACGTTCCTACAGACCTGAACCCAGCCGATTGCGCATCCAGAGGTCTCACTCCTCTAGAACTTTTCGAGCATAAATTGTGGTGGAAGGGTCCCGAATTTCTTACTCACCCTTGTCATATGTGGCCAATTCAGCGCTCAGTAGTGTCTGATGGTACCCCTGAAACATCTTCTGAGGAGAAACAGTTGTCTCTTCACGTAACCAAGGCTGATTCTTCTATTTTAACAGATCTTCTGTTTAAGTTTTCCTCATTGCGAAAAGTTCAACGAGTCCTTGCTTGCGTTTTAACGTTTATTTCTCGCACCAGAAGACAGATTTCTTCCTTTCAGGAAACTATTCCAAAGGATGCTATGCAAAGGTCCATGGTTCTGCTCCTATTACACGCCCAGGAAGAAAGTTTTTCGAATATTCTACAAAACTGTCGTAATAACAGCCCTTTACCTAAACCTTTTAGAAAGTTGGCCCCTTTTATAGACGAAGTGGGTCTCCTTAGGGTGGGCGGCAGGCTTAGAAACTCCTCGTTATCTATAGATGCTAAATTTCCTGTTTTATTACCGAAAAATCACAGATTATGTGAACTGATTATCGAACAGAGTCATAATGATAATTTTCATCCAGGAATGAAGACTTTGCACAATTTAATCATTCAGAATTTCTGGATATTATCTCCCCGTTCCGCAATTTATCGCTGCCTGTCTAGATGTATCAAATGCTTTCGCATGAAACCTCGCTCTTATGCGCCATTCATGGCCGATCTTCCTTCATTTAGACTAACCCAAGTTAAAGCATTCTCTCAAGTGTGTCTTGACTATGCGGGACCGTTTTCCATTACTATGGGAAGGTATCGGGGAGGAAAACCTACTAAAGCCTATATTTGTCTTTTTGTATGTTGCAGTACAAAGGCAATTCATTTGGAATTATCCTCCGATTTGTCATCGGATACCTTTCTAGCGGCCTTTCGCCGTTTTATGGCGCGAAGAGGTCGAGTGTCCGAAATTCATTCAGACCAGGGAACAAACTTTAAAGGAGCGTATAATCAGCTTCTTGCCTTTTCTCAAATGGCTTGTAAGGAATTGTCAATTAAGTGGCATTTCAACCCTCCAGGTGCTCCTCATTTCAACGGCCTCAGCGAAGCCGGAGTTAAGTCTGTGAAAAGTCATTTGTACCGTGTTACTGGCGAACAAATTCTTACCTACGAAGAATTCTACACTCTGCTAACCCAGATTGAGTGTCTTTTAAATTCACGTCCCCTTTCACCTATTAGTGATGACCCAAATGACTTGTCTCCACTTACTCCTGGTCACTTCTTGACAATGGAACCACTCACGGGGTTCCCCGAGCCAGACGTAACACACATTCCTTTGAATCGTTTGGATAGATGGCAGCTTCTGCAGAAGATGCATGTTGATTTTTGGAAGCGTTGGAACCAAGATTACTTGCATACTTTGCAACAGCGCTCTAAATGGCTAACCCGTCTGCCTAACATTAAGCCAAACACGTTGGTTCTTATCAAAGACGAGCGCACGCCTCCTAAACAATGGGTATTAGGACGGGTGATCAAGGTGCATCCAGGTGCTGACGGTACTGTTCGCGTCGTTACCTTAAAGGTACAAGGCGGTTTATTGCAGCGTCCAGTCGTCAAGCTTTGTCCTTTACCAGGACAATGACTTGCAAACATAACCTTTCTTTTATTGCCTTTTCTTGATTTAGTAATCTAGTTTATTTTTTCTTTCTTTTTTTTTTCCTTTTCTCCTTTTTGCCTAATTTCATTTATATGTTTTTTTTGGGATAAAACCACAACCATAGGTTTTATGGTGGGCGGAATGTTGGAAACTCATACAGTTTTTTTAATTCCCTGTTGTTGATCGAATGAACTAATTCGGGGATTTCATGTTTTTTTTAGTATAATTTTTTATGTACAAATTCCTCGCGTTAATGCACATTTATGCGGACAAAATCCGGCAGTACGCGTCGTACAGCCGCTTCAAACAGTCTGGCTTCGGTACCGATAATTTTGTGACAACGACAAGAGCAGGTGAGTCCTATTAATGTGCACCGTTTAATTTAAATACAGTCCACTTAAAATCGTATGTTAAACACAAAAGTCTATTTGCGACAGTATATATATATATATATATATATATATATGTGGAATATATAGGAGAATAGTTTTGTTACATTAGATAAATGTGGTGCTAGTTTGAAGTTTATGAAACAAAATCACAAACCTTAACTTTTTCATTTTTAGCTTTAACTTCCTCAGCTTCCTTTTCGATAAGCAGCGATGTAGAAGCATCAGCATCATTTTTCAAAGTCTCAACTACATCAGCCGCCTTGTCCTTCAGCTGCTCTTCTTGTCTGGCTAATTCCAAAGAGAAACCAAGATCTACGTCCTGTTTCCACAAAACTTCGATAAGATCAATATCCTGTAAATGCGAAATAATAGAAAAAATTACAACATATTAACTAACATCAAATTAGTGACTTATTATAGATGAGGATATAAGTATATAAACACAATTTTGATGAGAATTTGTGCCACAACAATGACAAAACAATAAATTATAGGGACTTAACCTCTTACTTACAGCCATTGTTCCAATCGCATAACCCCAAAAAGAGAATAAATGAAGAACATTAAACCAGAGTAAAATTCAGTCAGACTTTATAAATGCCCGTACTAACTTAGATCCAAAATAATACAAGTGTTGCTAAAAACTGCGTAAAGATAACACTGGAAAGCTAATTATCGAACGCGATAAGGATAAGACTTTCAATTTTACGGCATACAATTAATAACCTTGAGCTGTGTTGTTTACCTATTTCATAAAATAGAGAAAAACTTCCTTTTCAAGTCTATAATATTAAATATGGAAAAGTTGTTGACGTTTGGTATATAATGATATCGTATGTTACGACTATATTCTACTGCAACTTACTCAATAAAATTTTATAATATTGATTATATTTGATGCATAAATTTGGAGATTCTAAAGCAACAATAGTTCAAAATTGCATATTAAAGATATAAAATAATAAAATTTATTAATATTTAACGGTAGCCAGATAGAGTTCTAAGGAATAAATAATTTAAGTGATTATATTAGTCGTTGTACTCTATTAGACAAAACTTATTACAGCCAAGAGTTTTTCATATTTACGAGAAAAACTGAAAACCCCTGTAGATAACATTATTTGTTTTATCCAAAACGAATTCCGTAATACTTGAACTTGTACTATCATTTTAATCTTTTTAGAAGAATACTTGGATTATAGAGAGAGAGAGAGATTGGATATTCTCTCTCTCTAGAGAGATAAGAATATTTGGATTTTTTTTAAAAGCGAACGTTGACGAGTTTCTGGATGGAGAACTAGCAGCTTAAAAAAGTAAGTTAAGATGCTATATGAATATATTAAAACACAAAATCTTATACCAGTATCAATATGTCTTTTGCAAAAAATAAATGTATATGATGTTAAGAAATACGACCAATTCAAACCTATACGTCCTGAGAGAACATAATATAATAATTATAATGAATTTCATGTATCGACAGTGAAACTACATATAACTGCATCATACTTATCATCAGGCGATTTAGTGCAATATTAATCTAAAGGAAAAATCTTGTAAAAAGACAAAAAAATACGTTCGCACATGCATGGAGCTTTCTAATTTCTCATGTCGTTAGGCTACTTTTTTTGTTACAAATGTCTCATTTCTATTGCACTGCACTGCGTTTACAGCAAATATCTTTGACAGAGTTAGAGAGTAATTGAAAGTTTTTGGTTTTGTCAACTTATTTTCAGAATAAGGTTATTCAAAAGTCAGTATACTTTTTGCCGCTTGCAATAATCGAAAAATGTGATCCCATTTTGGAAGGAGCATGTATGAAAACAATGGGTGTGATAGCTGTGGGGTAGTAAGAATTACTCTGAACCACACCTTCGTATCCCGCGTGGTTGTTCAAATGAAACCCGCGTTTCGGTGCGGTCACGAAAAGACGCCATCTTGTCGACCCGCTGCGATACATCCTATATATTGTTACGATTTTCCTGTGGGTTCACACAAAGTTAGTTTAACTCAACAATTAATAAATTTATTACACTTCAAAACACTCCGTACAATAATTAACACAGCTACTAAAAACACTACTACAATTCCACAATTACTCCGCTATTTAAACTTTACCGCGTTCCCAAATTCACTACTACTCTACTACTCTACTCTCTCGTCGACGCCGCTTCTTTTATATTCACAAACCACGTTCTAGAATGACCGCGAAACGCTTCGCGATTTGCTTCGAATCTTCCAGGTGTGGCGCTTCCTAACTGTGGCCTACTTTAATACGCGCCCGGCCAGATATTGCGGCGCATCGGTTTCATCGAGTATCGAGCATAGTAGGCCCAAACCGTAACACTGCCCCCCTCTTAAAGCTGATCGTCCCGATCCGCTTCATCTAATCCCTGGTATTTCTTGAGTCTGTCCAGATGGACAATTTTCATCTTATCTTTGGGGCTGCGTTGGACTCTGTACGCGACGTCGTTTAACCTTTTTTACCACATTGTAAGGTCCCTCCCAGTGTCGTTGCCATCTTTGACTTAATCCTTTGCTCCTCCTGGGTTGAAACATCCACACGGCATCACCTTCCTTATAATTGCCACCAGTTGGTCTGTGGTCCAGTGTCATCTTCATACGGTTGTTGTTTGGTTTCATCTTCTCTCTCTCAAGTTCCCGAATTGTGATGGATCCCTTCTGTAACGAACACTGGTCACACCGTTTACACCATTCCTCAACGTCCTTTCTGAAGTTAATCCAGTAAAATCGATCTCTTATTCTAGCCAAAGTCTGGTTTACTCCAAAGTGTCCTCCTCCGCGACTGTCATGTAGTTCTCGCAGCACATTCTCTTTGCAGGAATTGGGCACTATTGTTTGATAAACAAAGCGTTTTCCGTCTGGACTTTTCCATTTGCGGGTAATTAAGTCATCTCGCAGTCGAAGCGAATTCCACTGCAACCAGTAACCCCTTACTGTTGGTCCATATCTGGAAATCTGTTGCCAATCCGGTTTCAAATCCTTCTCCAACCATCTTCTGATTACTTTCAAATCAGAGTCTGAGCGCTGTCCTTTTATTATGTCCTCCTTAGAAACGCAGTTCTTCATTCTTTTTGTAGCCCCTTTATCTGTCACCATCGCGATTTGACCAATCCTCCAACCATTATGAATTTGTCCTTTCCGATACCTTAAGTCACTATCCAAAGCTTGACGATCCTCTACATATCGCGGTAAATGTCCTTCCGGGTTCTTCATTTCCTGCTCCTGGTTACGCCAGTTCTGCGGGGTCGGTAAACGAGACTGCTGTCTGCAATTCCATTGGTAATGTCCTTTACGTCCACAAATATAACATGTAACGTTTCTTTTAGGAGAGGAGTTCCGGTGATTTGTTCTGATGTCCTGGTTTCGTCGACACTGTGGGTTTGGAGAACAAGACCGCTGTCTGCAATTCCTTCTAATGTGTCCCGTACGTCCGCATCGATAACACTCCACTCTCGTGATGGGGCGTGATCGTTCTAATTGTGTGGACTGACTATTTCTTGATGCTGCCATTTGTTGCACTATTTGGCCGACCATTGATTCAATTTTATTTATTGATGTAGCAACATGATCGGCTGGCGGTTCTCTCTCCTCTTGAATAGTCTCTGGCTGAAAGTCATTGCACGCAGCTTCAATTTCCAGCGCTCGAATCAGTAATTCGCTGTTGTTGCTCCCTTTGAACATCTTCAGCCATTTCTTTACCTCCGGATCTCGAATCCATCTACAAAATACTGTGCCACAAGTTCTTCTTGGATTTCATCCGGGACGGCTGGGTAAGCCAGATGCACAAGGCGACGAATTTCGGTTTCAAACTCTTCTAGATTCTCACCAGTTTTCTGCTGTCTTGCCATTAATTGCGTTCGATACAGTCCTTTCTTATGTTGATCCCTATAACGACGTTCTAATGCAGCTACTAATGCTTCATAGTTGCTTCGTTGGGCGATAGGCAGAGTCTGTAACAGCTCCAATGCAGGTCCACGTAATGCCACTATTAGTGCTACAGCCATTTCCTCGTTACTCCATCCATTTGCATTTGCAGCGGCCTCAAATTGGAGTTGGTACATTGCCCATGAAGTTTGACCGTCGTATGTGGGAGGCTTGATCTTGTTGAGCCCGTTTTCGGTGATCACTGTAGAGTTGACTCTTATGCTGTCAATTTTCCGCTCTAAGTCGCGTAGCTTTATCTTGACATCATTCTGAATTTTATTTATGTCCTCCCGAACATCATTAATGTCCTTCCGAACATCGTTCTGAATTTTACTGAGACTATGGGTTACATACTCTTTGATTTCTGTCTTGGTCCCCGCTAGAACGTTCAATATTTCTACGTTACGCTTTTCATGCCGCTCTCTGTCTTCTTCTTTGTCTTGTTGTCGAATTCTTTCTTCTTGTTGTCGAATCCTTCCTTGTTCTTCCTTGTTTCGTTTTCGAATCTTTTCTTGTTCTTCTTTGTCTTGTTGTCGAATCCTTTCTCGTTCTTCCTTGTTGTGTTTTCGAATCCTTTCTTGTTCTTCTTTGTCTCGTTGTCGAAGCCTTTCTTCTTGTTGTCGAATCCTTTCTTGTTCTTCCTTGTTTTGTTTTCGAATCTTTTCTAGATCTTCTTTGGCTTGTTTAAGCATAACTTCAAATTGGGCCTCCATGTTTGCACTTCAACGTCTTGTTATTGGCATAAAATAAATTTAACACACCACTGTTCCGAAAATCTCTAGTCCGGTTCTGAACACAAGTCTCTAACCCGAAGTTTAGTTCCAATTCACGTCGCACTAAAATCTGATCGCACTTCTGACACCAATTGTTACGATTTTCCCGTGGGTTCACACAAAGTCAGTTTAACTCAACAATTAATAAATTTATTACACTTCAAAACACTCCGTACAATAATTAACACAGCTACTAAAAACACTACTACAATTCCACAATTACTCCGCTATTTAAACTTTACCGCGTTCCCAAATTCACTACTACTCTACTACTCTACTCTCTCGTCGACGCCGCTTCTTTTATATTCACAAACCACGTTCTAGAATGACCGCGAAACGCTTCGCGATTTGCTTCGAATCTTCCAGGTGTGGCGCTTCCTAACTGTGGCCTACTTTAATACGCGCCCGGCCAGATATTGCGGCGCATCGGTTTCATCGAGTATCGAGCATAGTAGGCCCAAACCGTAACAATATTATGCAGTATACACACATAGGCGGCGATGCATACACTTTATACCTTAAATTTGGCAGCAAATAAATAGCTCGTCAAGATCTATATTTGTAATGCTGTATGTATCTGTCACTGTAGAAATAGAAAAATATATAATATAGCTTTTATGACAATTGTGAAAATTAAAATTCTCTCATAGAATCACCAGCATGTAGGATGTAGGTACCATTAAGGTATCTGTGTAGACATTAAAAAATTAAGCATTAATAATAATTTTTAAAATTCATTAATTCAAAGTGACTCATCCTTAACCCTACTACTCAAATTAAATTTAGATACTATTTATAAACATGCTCGGTTTGATGTACTCGTACCTATACTAATAAAAATTTAAGTATTTTGAAACATATTTAAATCTGAACGTCACTGGTCAGATCTGCATGCACGCTAATGTCGGCAATACCTGTGAGAGGTTTTTCGTTTTTTTTTTTTTATTATGAGCTCATGATATAACTCACGCAGAGCTTTAATTTTCTACCTATACCAACCATAATGGAAAAGTAGGAGTTGTTTTGTTTTCTACGCCTTCTTTCATCTATCAACTACGTAGACCTGCCGAGAAAATGTTAAAATCACATGCATGTATCCATTAATCATTTAAAAAAGGCAACGCCACTGTTAATTAATATTTGTTTTAAGCGGTAACTATTCGTGTTGCGTGAGCTCTTTGATAATGCATATTTATTAAAAGAAAATAGGTTCGCTTTAGGGCCTCAATGGGAATGATGGTTATGTATATTTAATACCTTTGTTTCTAGTGCCGATATAAAAGAAAAAAAAATAGAAGAAACAATGACACGAAAATTGTACATAAATCATTTTACAATAATGTTTTGCATTGCATTGCATGCATTTAAATGTTTTTTCTCGCGGCAGTCAAACTTTAAAACTAAAAAACGATCAGAATCAAACAAGGAACGCTTATTTCGATGACTTTCTCCTGAACTTAACACTGAAAAAATTTGTACACTTTTCAATCTCCGTAATAAAAAAGGAAAGAAGATAATTTCCGTCCTTAGCCAGAACATAAAAAGTGTTTAGAATGGATTAACGTAATGGTCTAACGAATGTTAAAAGGAAGTAACCACAGTTTTTTTTACACTAGGTACAGGATTGTTTGTCCTATAAACAACAGTGCTGATTCAAAAGGGGTATACCCATCAGTCTTAGAAATATATTACTTAGGTACATTTAATCAACTTATGTAGTTATTTGTTGACAAATACAGTCAAAGCGTGTATTGAGTTAATTTAGATAAATAGCATGAAACATGTAAACGAAAAATTAACCTGTCAATAGGTAACCCGACTATTATAACAAAAATGTTAAACTTATTAACTACATACCGAGCGTGATTTGAAGTTCCATAAAAGGCACTAATCTTGCATAACGATCAATAATTGCACGAAAACGCGTTTGCAATAATAATTGCATTTCGGTTTTCTTAAAAACTCGAATGCACGTGTAGCCTACTAACATTTTCGAAGACGACTAAAAGTTTATGGAAGGTTCCGACTCATTTCGGTATACCCCAAAAATTGTCATGATGACATTAAAATTTGTCTAACTTGCAAAATCATTCTCCTATATGGTAGTGCGTCTAGAGCCAATGTGTTAAACGTACTATGATTGTTTAACAATATGTTCTATACTTTTGTTGTCATTTTACAAATAAAAATAACCCTCGTCATTTTTGATATGCTCATTAATATTGACGATACATATAAATTGATCAGAATGCATGCGACCATAGTGGATGAATCCACGAGAACAATACGAAAGGATTTATAAGTTGGGTGGGGGTTCCCAAGTTGCAATAATTCCCATCACCACCGTTACTAAAAATAATGGATCTTTCAGTTGATTAAAGTAAAATAGGGTACCGCTTCGGCTTTTATCCAATGAAGACGGTCGATAAAGCAATTCAGACGAGATCTGGATTCCTATTAAGAACTATCATTTATCATCTGTCTCCACGATACTCTACACAAATAATAATACATACGGGCTCGAACACAGAACACAGGGTTGGATTCTTTTTCCAGAACAGCTGAATAATTTTACAACTCTATTATACTAGGCTACTTTTTCGCTTTGGTTACTAATTACATAAGTATACACACTTACACAGCGTACTGATTTTTCAAGCCTCGTCATGGGAATCCCGGTCATTTCAATAAGAGCTACAAGGTAGATTAAATTGAGGCAAAGTTCCATATTTGCAGCTCAATAAAATAAAAAAAATAAAAATATTCCTAACATGCGGAAATCCAAAAAACAATTTTTTTGCTAATTAACACTTAATATTAAAAAAATAAATAAACGACACTGATAAAAAATAAATGCCACTATTCCATCCTCAACTTGGATTTTTTTTAATTGGGTAGTTTTTTCTGATTACGATGATGTGTCAGATGTTATGGTTCAGGTTTGCAATTTAGTGAAATTAACAACATTTTTGGCCAATCATCATTAAGTGTTTTGTTGTGTATTAGTCCTACGCTAGAGCGCTTAGATTTTTACGTCGTTAAAGTGTTTTTTTAACCAAACCTAACCAAACAAAAAATCCTATTGTAACAAATGCCAAAATAACATGCAGTGATTTGGGAAAATTTGTTTCAGTTGTCTCCGAAAATATTCCAAATTCCAAATTGCGTAACTTTGCCCTAATTTAACCTTCCAAGCCACATCTTTGAATAACATCTTGTACATGATGATTTACCTACTTTTAATAAATATAATAAATATACCTACTGTTAATGAATGTACAGGGTATCCGGATTTAGTGTGTTTTAGATAGATAGAGAAAAACTAGCATACATGTCTAGAGCTCGATTTTTGAAAAAAGATTAATGGCACAAACCCTATTTCAATAACTTCAGTCAGTTTGCAGGCGCTAGAGGGCGTTTTTCGAATTACGCCCATTTTGAAAACTCTTCACAACTTTTTTGTTTATTAAAATATCGAAGTAAAGCAAAAACATTCTTAAGGCCCTGTTTTGATGTAATTCCAGTGGCGCGCTTAGTTTTTTGCTACCAGATATAGACCTATAATAACAAATCACTTTTTCAGTTTTTTCACACACATTAAAGTAACTAAAAAACGCAATAATTTTAAACATTCAAGTGTTGTCATAGAAACAAAAAATAAATAAACGTCACTTTTAATAGCTGATGATTTCAAAACCTGAGTCAAAGTGCATTATCTCAGTGATTTTTAAGATTAACTATAGGCATACTTTCATTGTAGTAAACGGCATAAAACGGACATTTTTTTAAAGTTATAGCCAAGTGTCATTTCAATTTAAAATAATAAAGTTAGGCAAATTTTTGAGAAAACGGTAGACATTAACAAAAAACCAAGCACGCCACTGGAATCACATCGAAAAAGTGCCTTGAGAATGTTATTTCAATAAACAAAAAGTTATGTTTTGTAAAGGAGTTTTCAAAATGGGCAAAATTTGAAAAACGCCCTCTAGCGTCGCGAACTGACAAGATATCGATATACCTACGGTTTTTGTCATTAAGCCTTTCTCAAAAATCCACCTCTAGACATGTATATTAGTTTTTTCCTATCTAGCTGGGAAATGGGATTTTCCTGTCAAAACACTCTAAATCCGGACACCCTGTATAGTCACAAATGACTATACGTTCAATAAATCAATCTAAAACGAGTAAAAAAGAAAAATTCTCTGTTTCAGCTGGACATACACATCAAAATACTAATTATTTTTCGGTTTTGCATGTAAATACTCTGAACCTTTACGCGTCGCCTGGTTAGAACTGAAGTCAATCAAGAAACCAATTTACATTAAAATGGCCAGATCAAAATTGGTTTAAACATTCCTTTGTTTCTGGCCTATGGCAAGAAACGTATAAAATCTGCATAATAAAGTAATTTATCACAACCGCCATCTTTTATTTTATATAACCGTGTACCGGTGTTGGCGCTGTTAGATATCTAAATTGGTACGCAAAATGTTATACCTTCAATGAATTTGCATAATCAATACCGATTGCGTCCATACTAACTAGTGAATTCTTTATGCTTACAAAAGATGTCCCTGTTATACCGAGTGTAATATGCATCATTTTATCCCGAGTAAATAATAATTATTTGGAAAACTGTCAATGTCTGTGTGAGGTATGAGCAAAATTTAGATAAATTCAGTTTTGACTAACGGGTGATTTAACGGTCTAAACATTTTTAAACAGTCATTTTTTAAATTTTAATTAGTTAATATCCTAATTGGCTATGTCTACCTCGACGGGCACGTCGCCCATAGACAATCAAATGTGACAAAAACAGGCAACGCCGCAGACACTTGACGTTTGCGCCTTAAGAACAAGATAGTTCATATTTATTTTTACATTTTAAATGACTTTTCTTCTAGTCTTCTTAAGTTATGAAGTAAATTACGTTGAAGTAATTTGTAGCACACACACACACTTCTGAGATGTCTGAATTTGTAATGATTATTCTAAACTTAGAAGAAAAGTTTAGAATAATAAAAACTTTACAAGACGGAGCCAGAATTTGAAGCAAAAACTTGTTTGAAAATTTGAGTCATTAATTTGACAATTTCAGACTGCGCCACCACTGCGTACACGGATCAGTCGTTTGAAGTGGGACCCCATCGTTCCCCGTAGAGATCGCGCTGTTGAAAACCGCTCGCTGATTGGTCCGGGCTGATTATGTCGGCGTTTCTTTTTCCAACAGTCACGCTTCATGTGTTGCCGTCTGCCTTAGCTGACCTCCAGGCTCCGGCCCCATGCCTTTGTCCGGGATTAAAGACAGGTCCGTACTTCGCTTTATACTCCTACAAGTTTTGTTAAATCATTTTCCTTACTATAGTAGAAGGCAATACATCGGCCGATGCACGTCATTGACGTTTAACGCGCCTCGTTGCAAAATGTTTAGTTTTTTCATTAAAACACGAACTTTACATACATTTTGTTTTTATTTACTTCTTATACAGAAGTTGACGCAGTTTTTTAACAGAGAATTTTGAATAACAATATTAGTCAATATTGAATTTTTTTTGTCTCTCTCTGTAAGCAGTTTTTAGTCAAGTCATCAACAACAAAAACAAAAACAGGAAACGGTCATCTAGCAATCTGGCAACAACGTACACAACTCGTTAAACGTCGAGATCGAGAAGTGTCAGAATTGCGTTCAGTTAATAAGCGCGTGTTAGAAAGATAGCGCTACAGGTCGCAACTAATCGCTAAGCAATACGAATGCATTTTCAAAACGTCAAACTCACTGATGACGTGCATCGCTCCCATTAGTGCCCTGGACCATACTTAGGTACTCCTCTTTCCAAGACAAAAGACAAACTTTAAAAAACGAATCTAACCTTACTTTGTATGCACGTCACAGACGCCAACACTACAAAGACACAGATCAGATGAACTCAACTTCAAAACATTTGCTTTTGATTGATTACTATCAATTGAAGGGCTCAATGTGAAAAAATGACAGACCTCAAAAAGGTAAAAATAACATATTTTACTTTGATTGTTAAAAATAATATGTAAAATACAGTAACAACTTTCATTATTTTAGTTTAGATGTCAACGCATCATAGGAAGGGCCAAAATATTTTTTTTAATGGCTTGTTATACTATTGCTTTAACTGAGCATAGCACTAACTCTTTTTGATCTCATGTGTGGCTTGTCTTTGTTTCACATTAAGCCCTTCAATTCAAATATCTCAACATGAATTTTTTTCTAGTGACAAAACAAGACTTTAAACAAACTTTTTTATATAATATGAATCTATATTTACATGAGAGAAATGTTGTAATACGGACCTGCAAAGACAAAAATATTTAGGACAGGAGCCTACGTACATAAGCTCTCCTTAAAAGAAGCATATTTTCAATTACCTACTGACTCTAGGAGTAGTTTTTAAAGTTGGCAAACTAAAATTGCTGAAATGTGAACGGCCCCTCACATGATCAGAACTGGTTACACACTGTTTTTTTTGAGCTCAAAATAATGCCACTTTTTTCCAATTTAACTAAAATTGCATTCTTTCCGAAGTCACCATGTTAGTTATTTTTATCTGGGACACTCAGTATCATACTACTTAAAAACACTATGCAAATATCATAGTATTTATTAGTATTATTTACCTAATGCAAAATTTAAGACGAATAACAGTGTTCACCATCAGGTACGTTAAATCTGACAAAAAAACTGATACTTGACAATTGATAAGAGAAGATTTAGAAGATTTTAGAGGTTTAGAATCACATCTAACTACTTGAAAAGTACATGTAGGACCCATGACATTGATGCGGTTATATTCTTTTAATTTATTTCATTAACATCATTATCTAAACTTTGGGTAAAGAAAAAAAATAGTATGAAAAAACATTCAATAAAGGACATTTTTTAATATTTAAATCGTTCACGAGTTTGGTAAGAAATCCTAGATAGAAAGTAGGAAATGTCTAGATTTAGAAGGCTATTATCGGAAAATGTGTAAACCACAACCACTTTATCGCATTTCAGGACAAAAATTACAATATGATCAGTATAATTCTTTCTAATTAATATCTTGATTGCACAATCCATAAAATATATTACAACAAAATTTTAGGTTTACTTTATATTCAAAACATACATACACACAACCAACGGCGCACTCACCAAAATATACACAAGTTAGCATAAAATTAATTCTGTAGTATTATGACTACATTATTCAGGCGAAAACTAAAACAATATACAGGGTAAACCATAAGTAATGGGACATAGAGCTACAGCATATTCGTGACGTCAAAATAATACGATTTAGCTACTGTCCTATACCAAAAGTCAATATTAAGAAAGATACAGATTGTAAAAGTTGAATTTTTATCATATTATCAAGGTCTTTTGATATAAATTACTAAAAATGTGTACAAGGGGGTTTTGCTAGGCGGGAAATACGATTACTTTTAAGACTTAGAATTAGTATACCTTTTTACGTAGAAAACATATTAGAATCATATTTTAAAATCTTATGTCCGTTTTAGTTGCGTAAAACAAAAGTTGCCTAAGTCTTTTTAAGCAGCTGAAATGGTTGTAGGTAGCGTCCCCTATTAGCTAATGCAAAATAGATGAAAGCATCGTACTTACCGACTGGCAAAACCCCCTTATATAAATTTTCAGTAATTTATATCAAAAGAGCTTGAAAATATGACACAAAAACCATAACAAAATTCTTAACTTTTACACCCTGGATGTTTCTTAATTTTAACTTTTGGTATTTAGCTAAATCGTATTATTTTAATGTCAGGAGTGTACTGTAGCTCTATGTCCCATTACTTATGTTTCACCCTATATAACTCGTTGGTTATTCGCTGGACATTGAAGGTTTCTAAATAGTAAATATACAGGTAAAAAGATTGACATTTTCTAAAGGGTTGTAAAAAGGTAATAAACTGCGGTCAACCGATTACGGATAAGAAAACAATCGGTATTTGACAAATGACTTTTTCAAGTTAGGGGGTGGTCATAATATCCCAAATGACAAATGATGTAAAGACACTTCGGACATTGTCGGCCCTTTTGTAATCGTCGTAGACCACCATCGGGACAACATAGACCGACCGTTCGATACTATTAATATTTCTGTCATGTCTGTTATTATTTAAAAAATACACGATATGTCAATAATACCGATTTACAATGGCTGGTATCCTTATCTAAATGTATACACGATGTATAATGTCAATTAGATTTTTTTCGGCTAATTGACAATTCATGTTTAATCTCATCTGACTTTCGGGTGGTTATTTCAGTTATTCCGCATTTTGCCAAGCATAGGTCAAAGTTGACAGTTACCACGTGACTGCAATATTTATGTAAAACATTTTAGACATATTTTGGCGTCAGTGTTTACAGTAGCCGTTTTCTTTCGGTTTGTGATTTCGGATCCAAACACGTTATGATTCAAAAGTCACGTGACCTCCATGTGATTGTATAAAAATGGTGTCATGTGATTTTTTGTTCATAACTAGTTCATAACGCGTTTGGAATACTTTGGATACAAAATCGTGGATCGAAAGAAAGCGCCTAGTGTCGACCTCACCAATTCAATTTTATAGGTGAGGTTTTGATTTTTCTTAATCAATCCCAATCCCGATCCTTTTCGCAGTATTACGGTTCATCAGTCATCAGAGAGGCTATAGGGCTTGATAACCAAAGAACAAAACCTTCATTCCAGTATATGAACTGGATGCCAGACATGATAGTTGTTATGCAACATCTGGTGACATCTGTACTTAACTCTATGAGTTAGAACATACAAATACTCCCAACTCTAGGAACACCCCCATTGCCGCATCAGTCAATTAACACTGTAATAATAATGTAATACGGCGAAACCAGTCAAAGGATTGGGATTGATAAACAAAAAACAAAACCACATCATTTTTAACCAATCATATCGGTGTGAACCGAATGATGCAGCATCAATGGGGATGTTTTTAGATTTGGGGGTGTTATTTGTACGTTCTAACTCATAGAGTTGAGTACAGATGTCACCAGATGTTGCACAACAACTAAGACGGCCTATGTTACTACAGCTTAAACTTAAAATACGCTTGTTATCTCTATTACTAACGCACGCCCTGTCAAATTTTTGTCGTTTTCTTTACTGTGATCGAAATAATAAGCAGTGTTCATGATCACTTCTACTGCGGGAAAAAGATCAGTAGAAAGTCGCCAGGGTGCGTATTCTTTAAACGAGGGAAGGGAGTTATCGAGACAAAGGTCCAGAATGTGACAGAACACACTGACAATTGCGGATTCCTACATTCCATCAACACTCCTCTTGAAAATTCCGTTCCCCGGTTTCAAGAATTAGGGCCCTGAACTCATGGTTAAAAGATTTAAGGAGATGGTTCGACCGCTCGTCTGCAGAAATCCTTCGTGGTGCAATTTCCAGAGCTATAATAATTGCCATTTGGATCGCCAACCTTCGGCAGTAGAGGGCGTGATAAGAAGAAGATGCGCATTTTCAAATGTCAAAACTCGTTGATTGCAGTCTAAAACCTCAATGACACCATTCATAGATACAGTTTGTAAGGATTGTTACAATTCCAATACGATGGAGTACGCACATACCGAGCAAACCGAATTTGGTCTGGTCTGGTTTGCGAGTTTTATTTGACTGATCAAACTTTTTGAGGACTCTAAAGGGAGCACGGAACATCAATTATCTTATTCTTGACGTCATTACTTAAAAACCATTAAGTTTTTACCTTGAAACAGAAGGCATTTTTTAGGGAGTCTTCGCAACTTTTTTAGATAAAATCGAAACTGAAAATTGAGAATTATTCGAACTTGGTTTTTCTACAGATTTGTCAAGAATCTAAAGTAAAGTAAACAATAAAGTTGACAAACAAGGTTAGTAATATATTTATAAAAAACCTTAAAATAACCCAACAACAAAATTTATGATTGCTTAATTATTCCTGAAAAAAAAAGAATAATTTCAGTCTTGTGAACCTTGGATTGCCATCAGCAATCATACCGAGAATCACACATCCGGATTCATAAATAAACATATTATTATTATAAAGTGTACACGTGCTGAAAGCAATTATTCGAGGAGTTTGTGAAAACACGTTGAATTCCAAATTCTCTTATCTAAGGAAAAGTGTTTTGAATGGAACCTTGTAAGTTACGAAAATGAGGAGACTAATAATGGCCTAAAACCACAATAATAGACTGCAGCCTGCACTTATTATACGACAAGGTTATGTTATGAATGTAAAAAAACCTTGTGACACCAGAAACTAAAGTAAAAGTCAACAATAGCCATTACGCACACAGTGGCGCAATTTTAACCAAACTTACAGCTTTTATTGAACAGCCAAGTTGAATAACGATAAAAATACCAACTTATAGTTTGAGTGAAGGAATATTAATTGATAATAATTCTAGAACGCGTTGAATATTGAAGAGGACAGCGACGTTCATTGTATTATCAACTGATGATAATACCTAACACCAATTAAATAGTGACGAATTAAAAGTGAGTAGAACTCAGTGATGTACGATATCATCATAGTTCAAGTGTAAGTTGTAGGAACTAAAATGTTTGAGAGGCTATTATATTTATGAAAGAAATAAGTGTGTATATGGCTTATTTAACGGTTGGTGCTATATAACTGGTTGGTTGCTTTGATGTGGTTAAACCACATCAAAGCAACATTGGGTAAATCCTCTTAGGTCATACATAATGAATACTAATACAGAGAAGATTTTTCCACTTACCATGGGGATGAGTAAATCCGTTCACAAAATCATCACAAAACCAAAAACGAACTGACACGCACCAGTCAGTATCACTAAATGTCAACAGGTTGATAAAACTAGAAAACAACACGCTAGGAAGCGCTGTCGTATGTTATTAGGACAATATAACAAATCCTTGACTTTGTAATAATAATGGTTAAGGTACGATTTCCATTTAGAAGCGAGTGGTCTGCTAGTAATTATCGTTTGTGTGTAATGTTCGAGACTGGTATACTTTTACGAAATGTGTATGGTTGCCTCAATTTCTGGTGAAACGCTGTTAAATATTTTCAAACGAAACGCGAGATAGCAGATTGTCGCCTCCAGCTTGATTCAGGACGGTTTCAAATGACGTCAATCGTCATTTAAATTATAAATTACAGCAAAGGTTGCGTTAGTCTATTCTCTTTGATTTGCGCTTCTAATTCATGCAGGAGAAGTGGTACTACAACCCAGTGTAAAGTTATCTTTATACATTCTGGATTATATCCCTATTTAAGAAACAAGTGCCAACACGTGAAAAAACGTAATACAGTTTGTTGAATTTTCTGCTCTTTTTGTATAACAAGTAAACAGAAAAATGTTCTTTTGATACCCTGTTAGTTAAACATAGGAGTACAAGCAGAAGTTTTATGTCAATTTTTTCTTTAAATAAGAACTTAATACTCAACAATTATATAGATAAAAGTTCAAACTACTGAAATGCCAACATAAGTTTAAGAAGCAACTCCCATATATTGAATTATCTATATTAACGAAATTTATTCAAAGCGTCAAGGTTCAGATAGAAACGGCTCGTGGATTTGTTAGTTACAACTGAATAAATAAACACAATTAGAAACTCATTTACGTTAAAAACAAATAAAAGTTTGCATATAGCTAGAACCCACGCATAACCATAGCAACCAGGCGAGAGCGTAAATCTGAAACAATGCTAAAACTAAAACGAATTTGGTTTTGATGGTGGCGCCATCTCGCGGTGAAATTTTCAACCACTATTATTGACTTTGCAGTTCACTCACTATATACATTAGCATTACCCATTAAAGCTGTAACAGGTACCCTTAAGTTCGACAATGGTTCGAGTATAATTTCACATATAGTCAATAGAGGAGCAGGCATTGTGTTTACTGTGTAGGTCAGAACGTTTATATCATGTTTCGATCCCCTATCCAACTCAAGACAAACATCTTCAAAGTCTTTTCATTCCAAAGCACACTATATATAATACCTAATAACATAAAATTTCAGATTCAAGAAAGATTGGATTTATTACTAATCCTATTTTTAACTGCCTATATATTGCACTGCACACTGGTGTAATCCAAACAAAACTTACAACTTTTGTCTCGGACTTGAACTCAAAAGAAAGTAGGTATATACGCAATAGGTCAGTGTCAACGGCTCAAATCAATCAGATTATTGATTTCATACAATATACAAAACGTCGCGGTATGTCAGTTACGAAGTTCAAGTATTCAAATATACTAACGTACTTTGGATTGGTTAATTACGTAGTTGGATACAGCATTTAGATTATTTTTAAGTACAAGTTAAAAGAAATTCAATATAAATGGAACTATAGCGATAAGCCTTATCTATATATAAAACCTTCCTAAAACGTAGTCGAAAAGTCTTTGTTATGTTTGTAATAACAAAAAACAACAACACAAAGCAGCCAAACAGTACCTATGTTGCATTGTATTGATATAATCTTGGCAAGGATGAGACTAAAAATGCTCATACGTTTTCTGAATTTTTATTTTCTGGATTAATATTTACTGACTTTCTAGGGCTTTGTTAACTTTGAAAATAATTAAGTACGCCTCTGACACAAGTAATCGATGATTTTTAACAACATCCGATAAATAGCTAAACAATTTGTAAACTGCAAAACAGTGCACAACCATGAGAAACTGACTAGAGTGTAGATTAGAGATACTAATATACTGATACATTTCAGGTATAATTTATTGTTATCACTTCATAAGAACCGTATTAAAGTAGTTAAAATTTAGTGTACGTTATTTACTCATTTCTGACAACCAAAAAAATTAAGATTTTTGCTCAAATGACCTAGCCTGTAAAATAATCAATTATACAATACGTCTTGACCATATAGAGTCAGACTGTGTAAAATCAAAACAACTGACCTTAAAAACGTAATTAAGTAAATCTGGGTTACCTCCAGCTTCTAGTGAGTGCATGGGCGTTACTAATTGCACCAAGTTAAAAAGTTTAAGTTTAAAATAAATATTTTTTATGATGATGCTTGTGAATTAGGTTCATCAACCGTTTTGTTTCGTTTGAGTTTTGATCGACCTTAAGACGCAGTCAAACTCCTTGCATCTTGCATACAAATAGAATCCTTTTAATACCATTATTTTATTTATTCCTTAATGCAGTACAAGAAAGCATTGGTTGATCACTGAATTTACCTAACATAGCATGAGTCCAAGATTAAAAAAAACAAATACACACCAGGGAGATCTCCGAAACTGCAATGCATGTGGAAGTACGATTATTAACAGATTTTAGAATTGACAAGTGCAATTTTAGTTAATGCTAAGTATTTCTGTAATTATTTAAGTGTGTTAGTCCTGCTAGAAATAGACATCCTGTGGAGATGTTCTTCCTTAAGACCCTCAAGACTGCCAGACTGTCAGAAGTTTTTGATCACATTGATAAATCAGGTTATTATTTTAAACTAAACACTAAATTTACTAGAAAACTGCATAGATTGACAAATAGGTAAAAAAAAATATTCTATTTAGTGTTATGCTTTTCATACTGAAATAAAAATATTTAAGGAAAACTTTATTTAGCTACTCCACTGTAATTAACAAATTTTTACAAATTTTTAGTAGTACATTAAAAGTTCTTTATTACAACATGGGAAAATTGATGAAACATGTTGCTTTGATAAAAATTAATATATACAGACCAAAACAAAGCATTATTTAGTCACCTTCAAGAATAATTTGAAAGTTGAGGTCAAGGAGAAAATATAAATTTTACTTTATTTTATTTTGGATGTGTGAGGCTGTTATTGTATTCTTACTAGTTTAAAAATACAATCCTGGTCATTTGAGTGCAACAGACTTGCACTTCTACAGAATATAAAAATAAATGCGTTCTTTTTTTATTGCCAACCACGAAATAAGGTGACCATATGCTACGACATCCATTTTAGACCTGTACCAGGACTACAAGGGCAATCGCTAATTATATTCAATTCACTATATTACCTACTAGAAATATAAAAGAGCCCAGTAGAACATAAATTTTGGAGTAGATTTTCGTCATCCCATCATTATTGCAAACAAAGAAAGTTTACAATAGCTGTAAATCATATGAGTCAGAGGTTTCTCCTTGTGTCAAGGTCTCTAGTCCAATACCTTATGTCCATGCAAAACATAATTAAGCCGACGTTTATTTAGTGAATCAATTTTCAATGTTGACATCCACACTTGAAAGAAAAATTCTAAATTTATGCTATTCACATCTGGTCCTATGCCAGCACAGTGGTTTTTGCACTTTTTGAGTACATTCAGGACAATCAAGTATGGGTCAGTGGCACAAGTTTTTATTTGCTTCACCACAACAAAAAAAGAAATTTCCTAGGACTTTTGATTTAGTTTTTAATTGTAACATCTCAGTTTCTGCCTGTCAGCCAGGTGATAAAGTAGTTTAGGCTCTTCAATGAGTGATGTTCCAAGTTGCAAACACGTAAAACATACAACAATTTTGAGTAAACCAATCAAATGGAGGACAATGATCTATATTTTTGGCAATGTCTCTTATATATTTCCAGAGCAGCTTAAACAGTAAGGTTTATTTGTGTTTGGCTGCAAGCTAAAAACATGGCAAATAAATGAAACTTAAGTAAAAGCAAAACTGGTAATTGCACCAGATGAACAAACATTTAAATTTTAATTCTAACTGAAATAATAATCTATAAAACTAGTGCTAAGATCATTATGAAAATGATGGATTGGCAAATACTATATTAATACCAATCCTTGCCCCCCTCAATTAATTGAAACTAAAATTTTGTATAAAATTTGCAAAACTCTATTGCACCATTATACATTAAAACATATACAGGGTGTCCAGGATTTTTTATTAAAGGATTTACACCTGACTTACAGTATCTCTTTTATGTTTAAAGATGAGCATAATTTGTAGAGAAGAATATTTTCAAAAAAATACATTGGTGATTAAATTCAGGGAGATTTATGATTCAAATATAACAAAAATCAAGTTTAATTTTCAAACATCCATCCACCCAGCCAACTAATTGGACAACAAGTTGCAAAAATCTATTTGTTTAAAAATGGTCACAATACTTTTGCTTTTGATGTTCTAGAGGATAGATAATTAGCTATTACTTGTTGAAACTAATTTTATAAAAATATAAATTATATTTGTTTAAGAGACAAGTAAAAAAATTACCTACAAGCTTATTTTTTGGTTACCAGTTTTATATACTTCATACACATAATTGTACAAACCTATAGATATTGTTAGAATTTTTCTTTTTCTATATGTACTTTTTATGAGTGGATAATATAGAAAACAAATAAAAATCAACAAAGTGTTAGTACTAATAATTAATGTAAGTGTGATGTGTGTAATGTAAATGTCTAGAAAAATGTAACTTACTTCTTGAGAGAGTTGGAGGTCATCTGAAACTTCATTAGTGAGAACAACATCAGATAAGGTATCTGAAGTAGCATTTTGCAGTGGTGCTGATCTAGATTCACTGTTAGTTAAAACATTCCCTGCAGCATTTCTTTCTATGTTTAGTAGATAGGCATGCACATCTCGATGCCTGAAGTTTCCTCGATTATATCTTCCAAGTGAGTTCAAGTCTGCAAATAGCTCTCTTTCATAATTGAGAAGCACTGAATCCAAGCTTTTAGGATGCACATAATGACTTCTCAATATAGAAGGTGAAAGTCCTGTTCTCCAAGTAGTGCCATTGTTCAAATCAAAATCATTTACACCATTAAGTATGTCATTGTCAAATAGAGAGTCCTGATTAATTCTAAGCAAGCTAAGAATCAGGGCGAGTTGTAAAAGCTCCTCTCTGTACACTTTTTTTATACACAACATTGTTTTTTTTTACAGATGATCACAAATAAAGTTTCAAACAAAAATGTCTTTAGTCCTAATAATCCTTACTAGAATTAAGGAACAAAAAGTCTGGTCCTCCGTTTTTTAATAATCATTTTAAGAACACTTGGAGGAATAAGTTCCTGCTTGCCCTATGTATTGTAGGGAATGTACACTGTTACTGTTAACAGTGTAAACACACTGTAAACAAAAACTCATCAGCTGATATTTAAATAGGATGACAGGTCAAAAACCGGCAAAAGTAAGGTTATATACACCGAGACACAATTTAAAGAAGATTTAGGTATTATCGTTCTAATTATCGAACACTTAACCTGAGTCACTTAAAACAAATCAGAACTCACTTAGTGTTTTTTACCTTACACGTTGACTATAAACCACAAGTGTGAACTTCAAATTATTCGAAAAGGACTAGCAACACCACAGACATTTCACAATTATTCGCGTATCGCGTATCATGATCATATCAAAGTGCGCAACGAAATTTGACTTCTCTTTCTCACGTAAATGTGGGAGAGGGGTAAAAACAACACACATACGACACGACACACGCGGTGCTTTCTACTTTTGTTTTTATTTTTATTTTTTGTTCGGATTAACGTTAACTTTTTTGGTACCTACGTACATAAAAACATCGTTGATAATAAATAATAATATGCAATATTACGCAATCATAATAAAGACTATAAAGAACCCATGTATAGACAACCAAATACCTAAAGCATTTGTCATATATGTAAAACTATTTTTTAAAACGTGTTTCTACTCCTTTATACAACTATTGTACATCAATATAATACTGATAATACTGTGGAAAAAACGATTACAGCACTAACAATCATATCCTAACTTAAATGAGTTATTAGAGTGAATTACCTGCGGCTCTAACTTGATTAATGCCATCACTTATGGGAATAATTAGCTGGTTGATCTATTATTAAGATTCTATAGATGGGCAATAAAAGTGAAATTCAGAATATCAACAAAGTGAACGTTATACAGTTTAATACGTTAACAGAAAAAGTAGATTCAATTCAAACGATACTACTGTGCCCTTTGATCTATACCTATTGAAAATTATACTTTTTAATGCCACACAAACAAAACGAACGACTGTGATTTTTCTTGTATACTAAAATAGTCACGTCAATGTACTATATAAGTTTTATATGATAATGGATGTGGGAATATCGTGTATTCGGTGTATTCAAGGTTGTCTGGCTGCGGCTAGAAACCCCTTTCCCCTCCGCCAGCCCCGTACGGATGCAGACAGACTCGACGTCGGCGAGCGACCTAGAGATTCGGTGCGGTGGTAGTGCTAAATACGAAGCAAGCCGGTGCGCACGATTTAACGCCAGATACGACGACCACGACGTAGATAAAAACGATTAACGACGTTACGAGTGTTACGACGATCACTACGTGTTTCTGTACCTTCTTTTCAACTTTTATTGTTAATCTTATTTAATACAATCAGTTAAACTACTTGCCGTGTTGCCTTTCCATTAAAACCCCACAAATATTGGGGGCTCGACCGCGATTTACACCAGGACTTCAACTGTGATTTCTACCGGGTTTCAATCAGGATCTGGCTGTGATTTAACGACGATTCAACTGTGATATCGCAAGGGATTTTGATGGACAATAACGGCATTGTTAGAAAAGCTGTAGGACGACTTCAAAACGGAAGGTAAACGTTTAGAAAACGGCGCTGATGACGATTAAGGTACGTGGCCTTGGTTTATTTGAAAACGTTTGCAATACGTTTTGTTTGAAAGTTGTAACGATGGACTAAAAAGACTATAGACAGTTGATGTTGTGTATTTATACTGTATTTAAAGAACTGTTCAATAACGACGAGTGTGAATGAAGTAGACCGATGGTAAATTGTTGATTACTTACGACGTGGATTTGACAATTTATTTCGAACATTTTTTAAGACTGTTATCGAACGTAAGTGTGTATAGTATTTGGTTGATAAAGTCCTAGTAGCTGACTTTTGGAACGATGTGTTCACTTGGTGAAATAGACATTATCGCGAACATTATTAAAACGGCACCTAATAGTGTTGTCAAAAAGTTTCATTTGTTGCTGTATGGACGTGAAGCTGATGGCAGATCCGTGAAAAAAGACGTCAAACAATTTAAGGGTTTTGAATTCAGTTCTAACTCTGAAGAATTTAAAACTAAAGTAAAGTTTGCACAGGATAATTTGTCAACAAATGATTTAACTGGTATTGCAAATATTTTGCATATTGATTATAATACAGAAAAAGAACCTCTGATTGAAAATATTTGCTCAACTTTGTCAAATTTGAAGCTTTTGGAGGAAGTTGTTTATTCTGAAGATGAATCGGAAAGCGAAGAAGAAAAATCAGAGATTGAAGAGGATAATGACAGAATTTCAGTACATCCTCAACACCGCGAAGATGTTACGTTTCCTTTGAATGTACCGAGTGGTAATTCTCAGCGGAATTCTGAGCAAAAATTAACTAGAAATATTAGTAGTGACGATCATGAAGCAGTTGCATGAATGTTTTGGAACGTGGATTTGAACAGACACATTTTTCAATGAATTTTCGAGACATTGAGGAATCTATTCGTCTCTTTGATGGAGGAAAGTGTTACCCTATTGAAAAGTGGATCGAGGACGTGGAAGACATGGCTCAACTAATGAGATGGAGTGATATACACTGCTTTATTTTTGCCAAAAAACGTCTGACTGGTGTAGCAAAGCTGTTCGTTCAAAGTGAAAGGGGAATAAGAACATGGCAATTCCTGAAGGAAGCCTTAAAAAAAGAGTTCTCTCAAAAAATGACTAGTGCAAATTTGCATGCAATGTTGTCACAAAAGAAGTTAAAACCAGGAGAGTCAGTACATGAATACTTTTTGGAAATGAGAGAAATGGCCAGCAGAGGTCAAATCGAAGCAGACGCTTTAATACATTATGTCATCGATGGAATACCGGACGATCCGAGTAATAAAGTGTTGTTGTATGGCGCTACAGGACTTGACGATTTTAAAATTAAATTACGGGTTTATTCAGATTATAGAGACAAGTTTAAGACTAAAAACAGGGGACAGAATTTTCAAAAAATGGATAGACACGACGGTAAAAGTTCATCGAACAACAGGACAGTTGGTACTGGAGATTTAAAGCCAAGAATTCGATGTTTTAATTGTGGACAACTGGGACACAAGTCTACAGAATGTACAAGAAGAAGTGAGAGATGTAAATGTTTCAACTGCGACACATTTGGACATAAATCAAGGGACTGTCCACATCCACGACGAAGATCGTTTCCCCAACCACGATGCGAAAACAATGTGGCCAAAATCGAAAATTCTACTTCAACTAACCGGACGTTCAAACAAGTGTCTATACTGGGAGTGACCTTCAATGCATTTTTTGACATTGGAAGTGACGTGCATTTGATGAACGAAAATGCGTATAGGAAAATTGGAACACCCAAGCTAGAGGAAACCAATGTTGTTCTTGGAGGATTCGGAGGTTCCACGGTTACGCCTTTAGGTCAATTTTCGTGTGACTTAAAGATTGATGAAGAATATTTTCCTAACACTGTATACGTGACAGACAACCAAGTAATGGGCAATCATGAAGTGATCTTGGGAAATCAACTTTTAGGACAAGCTGAAGTTTGCATATCCAAGTCAAATGGTTTATCCTTGATTAAAATAAATAAAGAACCTGAAAACATTGAAACTTTGGACTTAATGAAGATAGATTTTGCTGGGACGAAAGATGATATTAACATTGGACAAGACATCAATCAAGTAATGAGGAAGAAAATCATCGAACTGGTGAATTCGTATGAACCAAGAAAAGTTAAAACGACTAATATTGAGATGAAATTAATCTTGAAGGACGACGAACCCGTTTATGCCAGCCCAAGGAGACTCCCATTCAAAGAAAGAGATATTGTAGACGAGCAAGTGGAAAAATGGATGCAAGATGGAATTATTGAACCTAGTCATTCTGACTACGCTTCTCCAGTTGTCGTAGTGAAAAAGAAGTGTGGATCACCGAGAGTTTGTGTCGATTACCGCCATCTTAATAGAAAAATTGTCAAGGATCGCTTTCCTTTACCTTTGATCGAAGACCAACTAGATAGACTTCAAGGCGCAAAGATTTTTACCACCTTGGATTTGAAGAATGGATTTTTCCATGTTCCTGTCGAAGAATCTAGTCGGAAATACACAGCTTTTGTTATTCACAAGGGACAATATCAGTTTAGAAGAGTGCCTTTCGGTTTGTGCAACTCACCAGCTGTATTTCAACGATTTATTAATACAGTTTTTCGAGAATTTATTGACGAAAGTGTGACGTTGCAGTACATGGATGATCTCATCATTCCGGCTCCTGATGAAGAAGAAGCTCTGACTCGACTAAAGAAAGTTTTAGCAACAGCTGCAGATTATGGACTTGAAATAAACTTTAAAAAGTGTCAGTTTTTACAGAGAACAGTTGAATTTCTAGGGCACCAAATCGCAAATGGACATATCTATCCATCTAGTGATAAAACTAAGGCTGTATTGAACTATCCCGAACCAAAGACGATCAAGCAAATTCAAAGTTTTCTAGGACTCACGGGGTACTTTAGGAAATTTATTCCTAGGTATTCGACGCTTGCCAAGCCGCTAAGTGACTTATTGAAGAAGGACCAGAATTTTATTTTTGGAGTCAAAGAAAAGGAAGCTTTCAATTTACTGAAACGTGTTCTAGCTGAAGAACCAGTATTGAAAATTTTTGAACAAGGTTTGGAAATGGAACTTCACACTGATGCTTCAATAGATGGATTGGGAGCAATTTTACTGCAAAGATCCTTAGAAGATAATCAGTTGCATCCCGTGTACTTTGTCAGCAAGAAAACCACAGATGCAGAACGTAAATACTGTAGTTACGAGTTAGAAGTGTTAGCAGTCGTGGAAGCCTTAAAGAAGCTGCGTGTTTATCTTATTGGATTTCCATTCAAAATCGTGACAGATTGTGCTGCGTTTGAGAAGACAATGAAGAAAAAAGAATTAAGTACAAGAGTTGCTAGATGGGCGCTGTTGTTGGAAGATTATGATTATACTATCCAACATCGATCTGGTACTAAAATACAGCATGTGGACGCTTTGAGTCGCCAACCCGTATGGACCATAGAAATTGACAGCATACTTTCAAGAGTAAGACGAGCACAAAAAGATGACTCTTTCACTAAGGCAATAGTACAAATATTGCAAATATTTCGTGTTATTGCAAAACCATCCTGGAGAAAGCTGGTTGAAAAATTTAAGCAATCGGTTGCCTGTACCTATGTAATTAGGTTAGTCGCATGCTGTGACAAAACCCGTTTGCAGCATGCTACTGAAACAATGTGGAACAACAATATAGTTGCTTGCAGCAAGCACCTAGGTTGACCTAGTTGCTTCAATGTAAAACCACCTTAAGACAAGAAACATTTATTAAAAATGTAAATGGCTGCAAAAAATTGACAGAAAAACCAGCTTTGGACATATGGATACTGGCCTTAACAGACGGTCAGACGAAATAAATTGTTAATATTATAGTTTATAGTAAAAAAAAGTATTCATGTAGTATTCATACAAAGCCAATAACTATGACGTTTTGAAATTTACGTCAATAAAACTGGAATGTAGACATAAGCATAAGTAAAGTGCACCTAATAAAAATAATCACTACAATTTATTAAGGGTCACCCAAATGTCTGCTGACTGTTTGCCAGTTTTTTTCTAATTGCTTTTGAAGAGGTTTAATTTAACCATTTTTTGTGAATGATTTACACTCTATGGGTTACAAAAGGCATTGCTAAATTTTTAATAATGTATTAAATTTATAAGGAAACATTGTTTATTACTTATAGAATATTTATAAAGTTGTATTTATTATACCACATGATATGTCTCTTCAAAATAACTAAATTCTATACTATTTTATGTTAAAATATTTATAAATACTTCATAGTTAATTTCACTTTTTTGTTATTTGCAAAGGTATGTAAGTAGCTAAGCAGTCAAGAACCTGAGGCCAAATTTCATTAGAAGTATTTCCAGAAAACTCATGTAAATTATTTTTTTTTCTGTAATATTCAATGACAGGTCTTGTCAGTTGTTCATACTGTTGAAGTCTTTTTAGAACCACTTCAGGCTTATCATCCTCCCTTTGAATGAGGGGCTCTCCAGTTATGTCATCTTTACCCTGAATGTCCAAAACATTAGCTTAGTAAGTTAGCAAAAATTGAATTATATATGTACATACGGGTACTTTTGGAGAATTAAATCCTTCATTATACACTCTTCCACTAGATAAGTGAACCCATCGGCCTTTGACCCTGTCAATTATAACAGGAAATGGTACTATGAGATTCAAGACAACATCTAACTTGTGTACCTCCCAAAGAGCTTCTGCTTGTGGAAGAGTTCTTGGAAAACCTTTTTAAAATATTATCTGTACATAAGTATATTTATTTACATTTTAACTTACCATCCAGTAACTTATTATTGTGACTTACGTACTTTGGCAAATGAAATTAACCCAGACATGTCTTTTGAAACTTTTAGAGATTATTTTGAAAACGGTTTAAATCCGTCGTGTTTTGAAATGTATTATTTGCTATGCTCTAATAATAAAAATTTGAGTGATTTAAACCCACTAGTCTTGAAAATAAGTGATATTAAAGAGTGTGTATTATTTAGTCAAATGAATCGGCAAAGTAAATTTTACATTTCGGACGGAATAAATTTTCGGTCTCGTAATGATCGGTTGAAAAACAAATTTGACAAATACGGTGCTAATCGTACTTGGCCAAATAAGTATTGTAAAAATTGTGAATTTCAGTCCAACAATTATTGTGGAAATAATAAATACAAAGGGACCAAGTTAAACAAAAATGATTTCTATTATCAAAATGTGTCACGAGAAAAGCAAAAATATTCTAGGTTTGATCAAAAGAGGTATAAGAAATAGTAATACCAGAAATAATTGTTAATCAAAATGTAAAAATTTTAATCGAGGTAGCAACAATTTTTACAATTTTGGACAAAATAAGAATTTTTCTACACATCAGAATCCTAGTAAATGTGAAAACTCAATGTTAAGTGTCGATGAAGTTGCTCTAAATTCGACAAACAGTAAAGATAGCAATTTATTGTCAATCAAAGCTTCAATAAATAACGAAGACAATTTGTTTGATAGAATTTTAGACACAGGATGTGAACCAAATTTACTTGATTTAAATCTTATAACTAACATTTCTTTATCATCAGAGAAAATCGAATTAACTTCAGTAGGAGGTTATACTGTTAACCCAGTTGGTACTTCAAAAGTAACTCTAAAAATTAACAACATAAAGTTGGACATTGAAGCATTAGTACCTTTCTAAACCTTTAATTCTGGGACATAATTTTTTATCGAATTTTAACGCAATGATTGATTACAATAAAAATACTTTGAGTATTTCCCCGAATAACAACGGTGATGAAGTTACAGTCAAGCTCTATCGACCTGATTTAGATGTTACATCTAAAAACCAAGTTTAGAAAGAGTATCTAATGGGTGTAGAAATTTCTGACGTCGAAAAAACAGTAAAACCTGTAATAAAATTAAAAGTTGCTCGAAAATATATTGTAAAACCAAATACGCAAATAATGTTAAGATTGAAAACCGCGAATAATGTGCCTGATTTAACGAAATGCATTTTTATGTAAAAGAGACAGTTATTTATGTCCAAGAAATCTGTGTGTAGGCACACCATTTTTGCAAAATGGGCACAATTTATACATTAAAATTGTCAATAAGGGATTTAGAACAGTTCCTATTTTAAAGCATTCTGTTATAGGTAAATTCGACGTTAATGAATTAATCAATACAAATACGACAAAGGATTCAATGTTTTGCGTTTCCGAAAAACGCAAATCAAAAACTGTTAATAAGTTTCAGTCCGATTTTCCTATTCAATCGAAAATGTTACATCCTTATTTACAGACAAGTAACATAAATGAAATCGATAATATTGATTGTCGAAGGAAAGTTGCAATGTTTAAATCAACTCGTAAAAGTTCACACCAAAATAGAGACACAGCTGACCAAGTCGAATTACAAAATGTAACATTCCCTGTATCCCAATTTTGTGGATTACAATATTCAAAGCCAAATGTTTGCTTTTAGCATTTCTATTTAGTAGAAGGTTGTATAATGGTAAAACTAGAAATCAAATAGTTTGGAGAAAAAATTGAATTTTACATAATGCAGCATGCTATTAAATTAATTTTTACATGAGTTAACTAGTCAAAACCCGAGATTGCTTTTTTAAAAAATTATTTAATTACTAAAAATTACAAATAAGTGTATCTTACAACTAACTTCAACTGACTAACTCTAACCAAATTGGAAGCGCAACTATCTAGGAGAAAACAACAAGCTAAGCATTTATAAATGTATACTAAGCACTTAGAAATATATAGTCGGCACTTTAGGGTGACTTAACTCCTCCCCCGTTGAGAATGAACTTCTAGGCTAGACGAGGAAGTTCAACATCTATGGATTCCCTGGTCCTTACGTTAGTGTTCTGGGTCTTTTTGTAAAGTAAGATGGGTAGAACTTTCTTCAGGATCAGGAACACATAGAGTATGGCAACAACGAAGTAGATGAGAATTGTCCAAAGGCTAGGAACTGTCGACACTTCGGAGAACATCATCGAGGGTTGGTTATTGACAATTTCGTTTTCCCATTGATAGAGTTCATCCAGCTTCACTTGTGTAAGATGTACACTAAGGTTGAGAACAGGCAGAGATGCAGCAGTGTCAGCAAAATCAGGAAATAAGATTGGTTGTTCACTAGTTTTTCCATCTACATCATTACTTATATGCACGGTGTTTACCGTCATTTCACAGTTCAAAGGAATTTGGCACAAATATGTCCCTTTTATTCGCACAACTTCATTTTGATTGTTACATTTAAGTTGTACAGATTCTTTTTGTGGGAGTACAAGAATCCATTTATTTGTAGATTCCAATCGATTGGCTAAAATTGTTCTTGTTTTGACTTCAACTTGTTTACATTTGGAAATGTCCTTCTCGGAGTTCAAAAGCTTGTTTTCGCAGGGGCTAGTGTCCTGGATGTCTTCAAGGTCCTTTTTTGTACAAGTGAAAGATTGTGGGTTGGTTTCGATGCATTCTTCACCATAGTATGCATAGTGTAATTGATTTTTTAGGAGAAATTTATTTCGCGGTAGTACAACCTTAAACAGGCTCTGATGGTATACTGGTACTGAATATAAATGGAAATAATCAAAATATTCAGGTGCCATTATTGGTATACGAATTATGTATGTCATTTTATTATTAAATACATATGCATCTAGCGTGATTACTTTTTCAAAGAGCAAAGTGTTCTGTAAAGTAACAGGCATCACCATTTTTTCAATCCCTATTTTGTCTTGAAGGGCTTTGAGTTCAGCATAAAGATCCTTAGTTTGAATGATCGATGGATGCATAATGCGTAATTTAGAAAATGCTAATGAATTTTCCAAATCTTCAAATGGAATCAATAATTTCGTATTCATTCACTACCTGATTGATTAAATCTTTAAAATTGTATACGTTATTTTGTTTATAAGCTGAATTTTCTAGCAAAGCTGCTACTTTATTAATTCTAGACTCCAGTAGTTTCTCATTGTGATTGATTTGTTGTAACGTAGAGTTAAATCTCCTAATCTCTACCAATGACAAAGAATTTTGTTTCAAAATACTTGCTTCTAAATTTTTCTGGTTACCTTGCAGTTTCTTGATGAGATGCTCGTAATGTATACCATCTGACGCATCAAGATTACCCGTAATTGTCTTAAATATTGAGCCTAAACCGTTTACTAATCCTCTTTTTACTCTGCCAGTGTGTGGTATTATTTCTGTTAGTTTGTTCTCAACTCGATTTTGTGTCAAATTTAAAAGTTTCAAGTAATTATTGATTTCGTTATAATATTCTTGATGTTTATCTAATAGCATCGTAATGTCATTTGATTTTAGATGTAAAATATTTATCTCGTCAATAATTGGATTTAAGTCGTAGTAGTGTATCAATGTATGAGAGTAGTCAGTGATTTTTGCAGTTCCTAATTTAACGGGTATAAGTCCAATGTTGTCGTCTAATTGTCTTAACACAATTTGTTCTTGCGTTCCGAACACGTAACCTAAAGCGCTGAAATATAATATCTTAGTATTTCGAAGCATGTAGTGGGAGAGTTTAAACTAATTTCTTATATTAAATACTTATAGTTAAATTTTAATTATTAAAACTATATTTATGTCTAAAAGGACGTTTAAGGTTGTCCATATGGGTTTTTCCTTGAGCAACTGTAGTCACAGTTTTTCGAATAGGGTCGATTAATTCGATATTAGTAGGCGGGTGAAATGTATTGCCTAATTTTTGTCGTTGATGTTTTTTTATATAAGTTTGAGTTTCTGGTGTAAACAAGGTCGGTGGGTCTCTATCTTCATTGAGTTTACCAATAACTTTCTCCTTTTTATTAATTAAATTTTCATTAATATTTGAATATAATATTTTGACTCTGTCTTTATGTTCTGAAACATAATTACTCATTAACATTTGATCTAATTGGATATTAAAAGGGTCGTCGTTGTTAATATGACCACTTATAATGTCAATAGGTTTGAAGTTGGTACATGAATGGATCGAGTGATTATATGCCAGTATAGCATATTTAATTTTTTGTATGATAAGTGTTTTGTCAAATACTTGATTATTTAAGAGTCGAATATGTTCAGTCAATGTCGAATGAAAACGTTCGATGACTCCGTTTGATTGGGGGTGGTTTGGTGAGCAAAAATGTATCTGAATTTTGTGTAGTTGTAAAAGTTCGGTAACAGTTATGTTTTTAAATTCAGTACCATTGTCTACAATTACTTTAGATGGAATTCCATGATGGGAGAAAAATGTGATTAAGTTTTCAGCTATTTCTGTGGCTGCTAGTGAATGCATTATTAATTACGTCTATGAGTTTTATAGTACATCGCTTAAACTTTAAGGAGGGCCATCTGAAGTTTCTACTAATTACGTCACAGAAAGGTTCATACACATTTGGATCATCAAAATAAATCGGGTACAATTTTCCCGGTACAATATGCTCCTTAATGAATTTCATTATGTCAGCTTCGAAATTATCTTCGGATAATTGAACGTGAAATCGACGTTTTTTCTCAAACATGATAACTGTTTTAGTGTTTGCTGGTGAATGACGTACTCGTGTGATTATTATTTGATTGGCGCCGTAATTAACAGCTGATTCTATAATTGGGACACCTACTATCGGATCTTGATCTCTATTAGTGTGTACTGTTTGGTCATCGTCCTCTGCTGTTTCCTCAGGCAAATTGTGTTGGTCTAGGTCAGGTTGCACTACTGTTGACATCTGATCTATGTTTTCATCCGGGTCGTCATTCGGGTCATCAGCATCCTTGTTGTCGGGTTTTTCTAGACTTTTGTTGAATTCGTTCATATATTCAACTAAGTTTTGAAAGTTGTCCGTTTCTTTAATGTGTAGTTCTATTCGGCTAAGGGCGTCGGCATTGGTGTTCAATTTTCCTTTTTTGTATGTGATATTATAATCGAATTCATCAAGTTTTATGCGCCAGCGTAATAATTTTGAATTTGGATCTTTTAAACTAAACAACCACTGAAGGGGTTTATGATCCGTAATTATATTGAATTTTCTGCCAAACAAGTACGGTCTGAAATATTTGGTAGCCCATACGAGACAAAGACATTCTTTTTCAATCGTTGAGTAATTTTGTTCTGACTCATTCAGTGTTCTTGAAGCATACGCTACAGGTCTATCTTGTCCTATAGTGCCTTGGGAAAGTACTGCTCCTAAAGCAACATTGCTTGTGTCACATGTCAAATTAAAAGATTTTGTAAAGTCTGGGTACTGGAGAATTGGTTTGTTCATAAGCAAAGTTTTGCATGTTTCAAAACAGTCAACAAATTCTTGATTGTGTTCTATTTTTGCACCCTTTTTTAGGCATTTAGTAAGTGGTTTTGTTAGTTTGGCGAAATTATTGATAAATTTCCTATAATATCCAAGCAAGCCTAAAAATCCTTTGATTTGTTTTGTTGTCGTAGGTAGGGGGTAGTTTCTAATCGCTTGTATCTTATCGGGATTAGGTTTAACGCCATCGGGTGTTACTACATGTCCTAGATATGCCACTTCGCGACGCAAGAACTCGCTCTTATCTAACTGGATTTTAAAATTAGATTCACGAAGTCTCTGAAATACTGATCTAAGTCGCTCTAGGTGTTCTTGTAGAGAAGTGGAAAATATAATGATATCGTCTAAGTAAACTAAACATTTTTCATTTTGGATTCCTCGGAGGATGTTATCCATGACTCTTTGAAATGTCGCCGGAGCGTTTTTTAGTCCAAACGGCATTCGCGTGTACTCGAAATGTCCTTGTTCAGTACTAAATGCTGTTTTTGGGATATCCCTTTCCTCCATCTTAATTTGGTGGAAACCACTTGCAAGGTCTAGAGAAGTGAAATATTGACACTTGCCAAGTTTATCGAGTAAATCAGTAATATTCGGAAGGGGGTATTTATCGTCCACTGTTTTTTCATTTAGCTTCCGAAAGTCAACACAAACACGCCATTTTTGTTTTCCCGATGCATCAGCCTTTTTGGGTACAACCCAGATAGGTGCTGACCAAGGTGAATTACTTGGGCGAATTATATTTTGTTTTAACATCTTGTTTATTTGACTTTCTACTTCTGCTTTATGTATAAATGGATACCGATATGACTTTGCATACACAGGTAGTTCATCACTTGTATTAATTGCATGCTTAATTTTGCTTGTAAAAGTTAGTGGCATTCCCTCATAGTAGAAAATATCGGAAAATTCTTTGCACAAGTTTAAAATTTTTTGTTTTTCTTCCGAATTAAGATGATCGGTTCTTATCTGTGAGGGGTCGAATTGTTTCTGTATGTCGCTGCCATTCTCAAAATTATGCAAATTACTATCAATTAGTTGGTCATATTTGGTGTCATATTTTTCAACATCAAAGGCTCTGAAAGATCTAGAGTTACAGGGTTACAAGTGTTATTTGTTATCGTGGTTATCGCATAACCGTTGTTAGCTACTTTAATACAGTTTGGAATTTCACAATTATGCAGTTTTTGATATGGTATTATTATTTCACCATCTTGAACACTTGTTTTAATTCGAACAACTTGTTGTGCACGAGGAGCAACAGTAATATTGTTTACTTGCATTTTTGTCTCATGAAACTGTAATTTGATATTGGCATAAGGTGTATTTACTATCAAACCGTTAAAAACATTGTGAAATTTAAAGAGATAAAAATTGAGAAATTGGGGATTAGGTAATTTGAAAATTTTGGAAGCGGGTATGACTGGACTATGCTGATGAGATGATTGTTGGAATACAGTTGAAACTACAAAAGGGTCAAATGATATGCAACTTGAAAAATACTTTTTGGCTACATAGGGATCAATGAATGATTTTGTGGAACCCGAATCTATTAAGAATTTTAAGTTATGCTCTGGGAAGATAATATATGAGAGTTCACTTGTGTTAACGTTATTAAAGGGTATTATTTCAGGTTCCGGTATTATGTTTCTTGGTTGCTGGGGCCTGGTACCTGAAAATTTGCGTCAGCATTGTAAAATGAACTTGGGTCATTGTCTGATTGGTAGGGTTCAGTGTATTGCGAGGTGTAATAATCATTTTCCTGTGGTATTAATGTTTCTTCATTTTCTAGGAAAATTTGTTTTTCAGAATAGGCATTATTACAATATTCTTGACTACTTTGACTGTCAGCATGTTCTTTAACGTCATCAAATGTCTGTGTATTATAAAGTTCCTCTACTGTATAATTTGGTTGATTATAGTGTCGTTGAAAATTTTGGGGTTGCCTAAACATATTTGTCGAATTGCGAGTCGTCGTACTCATCGGAGTTGGATTTGGAAGGGACTTATTTTGATTAGGGCGGAAAACGTTGTTACCCTGTCTAGGTTTAAAAACTTGCGAATTAGTTGGAAAATGTTGTCTAAGTTTAGAGTAGTCAGGTCTAATTGGAATCGGTTGTGAAGGAAACTGAGGTCCTTGCCTAAAGAAATTATTAGGTGTTTGAGGATTATATGAATTACTAAAGTTTGGTCTGTATTGGGGCATTTGAGGCATAAATTGATTTTGAAATGGTTTAAAATTTTGTGTTGGTGATTGTTGTCTTACTGCCGATTGTGTAGGTAGTTTATTAGTGTTTTAGAAATAGTGGGTGTTATATTCTTCAGTTACGAATTGAAGAGCTTGTGGTAGATCTCTTGGACGCATACAACGTATTCTGGTTCCTAACGGTTCTTTAAGTCCCGAGAGAAATGTTTTTAAAGCTAGTTCGTTATAAAGGTTAAATTTTATTTGTTTTGCAGCATCACTATCCTCATGTACATTAATATAACAGCAAAGTAAATTTAGGATATGCAAAATTCTGTCATAAAACAGACTTGGTTTTTCATTATTTTGTTGACGAAGCATGACTAAATCTCGATTTAAACAGGCCTCATCCCTTTGGTCCGCAAAATTCCTATTCAAAATATGTTTAAGTTCGTCCCATGTTGTCACATTTTGGGTTCCTAATACTAATTTTGCATTTCCTGTTAATTTACCAATAATACAATTTAGTAGGTAAATATTTTGAAAATCATTGGGTTGATTAGGTTTATAGAATGCATCAATCACACTTTGACAAACTGCTAGATATCTTTGGAGATCATTAGGTTTGCCATCAAAAGTAGGAATGCAGTTCAAGTATTCAGCTTTGAATTCAGGCATTTTGACTTGATTAGTTTTTAATGTTTTATTACTAATAGTTACACCGTTTAAAAAGTAAAAGTCAACATAATTAAATGAACTAAAAATATATACGGTGTTCCATTTAAAAAAATATAACTTACTGTCATATGTCAGAAACTAAACGTAATAGAAAAAAACTGACTACGCCATTGGATTCTACGTCAAAACTTCTACCGGAAACCGTTTTTCCTTTTTTGATAACTTTAATAGCAAATGAAATATAGAGGAGGTTCCAAAATGACCAATTTTCAAAAGCCCCCCGTATCTTTGAAACAAAAGAAGTTTGCGCAGCCCACTCTTCGCCAGTCATCTCAGCTCGGAAAAATAGATCGGAACACGTATGCTACTTTTTGTCTAACTATTACCGTTTTCTCTGTACCCCGTAAAACCATCGAAAATGCAGCACCCTGTACATACCTAGTAGTCATAACAATAGTTGTTACTTAAACAAAATGATGTTAATTTAATGTTGTTTAGTAAATTGGATGGTAATTTGGCTGTTTTCTCAAAAACTAATTCATAAGGTCTTTATTTTGTTGATGTATGAACAGTGGTCTTATATGTTAAGCACCAGAATGAAAGCCATGAACAAGAAGTGTCTGGATTTTTTGAAATTTGCATTTGCATGTACTAGTATAACGACTTATGCGTGTTTTCGAGCTAACCTAGGGTTTGGTTAGGATATGCTGTAGAATTTAAAGTTTTAATTCCTAACAGCTGACAGCTTTCTCGAAATATGCTAGATAAAAATTCAGTACCTTGGTGGGAGATAACCTCATCAGAAATACAATGTCTCAAAATAAACTGTTCGACAAAAACTGGAGTGCTAGTTTCGATCTCTTTATTTCATAAGGCATATCATTCCACAAACTTGCTAAGGTCGCAGTTAATAGTAAGGATATAAAAGCCGAAAACACGAATACTTCGGCCAGGTGATGAGGCACCTAGAAAAATATCACCTCCTTGTTGCCGGAAATAGAGGTCCACGACGAAAAAGAACATCTTGGCTCCGTAATCTTCGAGAGTGGCATCGCAAAACACCCGCTTAATTATTCCGAACTGCGATAAATAAATTTATTATAACCAAGGGTCCGGCTGTATTGGCCAACTAAATCCAAAGATATTCTCTAAAACGCCGAAGACGCCATAGATGTTATTGTCATTGGTTCGGTATGTGAAATCAAATGTTTATAACGTTTACAATCATCAAAATTCCGTATAAATTCTTCTACATCTTTCCTTAATTCATTCCACAGATGAATTAAGGAAAATTTTTTTACATGATTAGACATTTTATTAATGCATGGCGACCTGCATGTGCTCCAGTAGGAAGTAAGTGAAAGCCGTTAAATATACCAGGTGTCCAAGAGCACCCTGGACATAGGAGATTAACATGGAAAAACGGTTTTGTGGTGGCGCAATAGTGTGCCAAAGTCCCATATTGTTGTTGCTTTTGATTTTTCGAAAAAAAGACTTTATGTAAAAGTTTACCAGAATCATTTGGTGTACAACATAGAAATACTTTCGACTATACAGGATGTTGCGTAAGGGCGGGGCAAAAATGTTTTTTGTTTTTTAAATAAAACACCCCATATATTTTTGCATATTTGGATTCCTTGTAAAATTCTGCATCTGAATCAGTTTTCAGATTTGCATAAAGTGGCGGCGTTGCCAACTTATTTAACAAAATTATCAAATTAAGGGTAAAACATAAATCTTTATCTTTATCTGCATTAATTGTCTAATGACTTGTAATACAGTGCGTTTTTTTTAACGCGCAACATAGGATTTTACGTGTTAAATTTTTAAGCCCATGTTAAACCATGTTGTTTTGGAACTACAAGTGTAAAACTTGACAGGTGTGTGTTTAGTACCCTGAAGGTTAAGTAAGTTTACCAATTCGGTCTAAAAAGTGTTTAAAAACTAACGAAAAATCATCGTTTTTCGAAAAGATTTTATCTTTCCATGCTCCCTGTATGCATGGTAGGTACTTGTTGTTTTTGATACTGGCAGGGCAGGTAGCAGGTAGAGTGACATATTTATTTATAACGTCAAAAAGGCATGTAACGATCGTTTGGGATACTGTTTGGTTTCAAACGGAGGTCACTTTGAACAATTTATTTAAAAAAATACTTCTGTACTTAATTCTTCATATAAAGTTAATATTCGCATTTTGACCACCCTGTTTTACTTTCTACTCCAAATTTTACCTGGTACCTGCCCTGCAAGTATCAAAAACAACAAGCACCTAGCATACATACAGGCAGTATGGAAAGATAAAATCTTTTCGAAAAAAGATGATTTTTTGAGAGTTTTTATTCACTTTTTAGACCGAATTGGTAAACTTACTTAAGCTTCAGGGTACTAAAGATACACCCGTCAAGTTTTAGACCTGTAGTTCGAAAATAACATGAGGTTAAAAATTTAACACGAGTTATGTAGCCTATAATTCCGATAATGCTGACTATTAGATTAGACTTTGCAGAATCTTATTTTATTGTTTATATAAAAATCACGCGTTCTAGATTCAAGCTAGGGCCCGTAGTCAGTCTGTAAATCACTTTGCAATTGATCTTCGTTTAAAGCAGTCATATTGTGAGTCACCTATTGTTGTAATCTTTTCTGTAATAAAGTTTTTTAAAAGACTTATCGCGTGGAAGATTACTTAACTGGCGCAGTCGTCGGTAGGATCTCAGAAGATTTTTCGGTTTAACCTGTGATTTGGAAGCAGCCTTTCCTGAAGCCAGGCCCAAAAAATCGTCAGTTTCTACTGTTTGCTGAGATCGACCTTTGAACCTACAGAAGAGAACCCACAGTTGCGGATCTAAGAAAGTACCGTAAGTGAGATTCCTTCTTTTACCTTTTTATTGTAAAATTGATGTGTGTTAATGCGAAATACCATTTTTCTATATTTTTTATCATCAAATTTAACTTTGAATGTCAGTAAGTCAGATCGATAATCTAATCTTAGACATTTCAAATATTAATTTGGAAGATAATCTTGATACTACTCTCGTAAACATAGATTTAGATATGGCTACTCTTACAGCAGCAAAAGAAATTGCGCGCACACAAAAAACATTTAGTGGAAAAAGCGAGCATTTAGAATTTTTTATAGCCAGCGTAGAAAGTTTCTATCAAAGATATTTTATTTCTACTCAAGATGATTCATTAAAATAATTTGTTTTTGCTTCAATTTGCTCTAAAATTTGTGACGAAGCAGGCGATTTCTTATTATGTAGACCAGATTTAACTACTTGGCCGCTCATTAAAGCAGCTTTAAGACAAAAATTTGGCGATCGCGTAAATCGATCAGTCTTATCTCAACAATTAAACTTCATGACTAAAAATCGAAATGAAAGTGTGTTAGACTTCATTGAACGCTTAAAAGTGCTTAAAATCAGAATTTCACTAAAAATAATTGCTGATTTAACATTAACTAATGCTACCAAGCAAGCATTAATTGAACAAACAGAATTAACATCAGTCACTGTTTTAATTAGTAATTCTCCTAGTGAACTAAGGACTATTCTAATGTTTCACAACCCTAAAACTTTAGAAGACGCTAGCACATTTGTTGTAAATTATTCGTTAGTTGAACAGCAAATCAACGCAAGATCTTATCACTCTCAGCCTAAACAACAACCACAATTTGGGAATAAGCCTCATTTTCAACATAAACCTGTAAACAGAACACCCCACTTCGCCGAAAACAGTTTCCCAGCGTTTGAAAACCGTTTTCCATCATTTCAGCCCTCATTTGTTCAAGTACAACCCCATTCTTCACAAAACTTCAATGCGCAAGCAAATTTCAAACAGCCTTTTCCCAGCCAGCCTATTAACATTCAAAGTAGACCAGTAAAACAACATTTCCCCACAAACAGTCAAGTATTTGGAAAACCTAAAAATGTATTTTCGAAAGAAAACTCGAACAGACCCACCGGACCACCAATACCTATGTCAACTTCGACAAGAAACACCATGCAACGATCATTTGTGCCCCAATCGAGAAACTTTAACAATTTCCAAAGACCCAAGTATACTTTTACTGAATTAACCTACTTAGCTGATGGTACCCCAGTATACGCACAGGACCAATCAGAAAACCCTGATACTGACTACACTCAGTATGAATCTCCAGAATATTGCAGTGAACCTCAACAATACTATGAACCCCAATATTTTGAGGAAGAAAACGCACCTCTAAACGAAAACGAAAATTTTCAAGAACCCAGCAAGGAAATCAATCCGCCCTAAATCTAAATAGTTTCCAAGTAAATTCACTTCCTTATATCACTATAACAAACCCCCCAGCTAAATTGTTAATTGATACTGGAAGTCATACATCTTTAATTCGACCAATTCTAGCCGAACAATACTTTCCAAATTCAATTTATACTTCTAAACATACCCTCGTAACTTGCACAGGCAACTCAAAAACTCAATTCAAATCAAAAATTCCCCTCTTACAAGAGTTTGGTATTAACAACGAATTAGAGTTTATACTATATAATTTCCATGATTATTTTGACGGTATAATAGGACTTAGAGACTTGAGAAAATTAGGTTTAGATGTAAAATTATCAGAACAAAAGTTGTGTAACAATTTCACAGAAATTCCTTTATACTATCGTGAAGATTTTGATCTCCAAAAAATTGAAATTCCACCTACATCAATTATTGTAAAGAATATTTACACTAATCTTCCTGAAGGAACAGAACTCTTTTTGCCTCATATACATAACGGAACAGTTGAAATTCCACCTTCGCTTTTATTAGTGAAAAACAATACAGTTCCATTGGAAATTCGTAATTTGTCTAAGGAAAGTATAATTATAGAATTTGACCCTTTCTCAATTGAAGAAAAAGCTCAAATCTTTAATTCTCAAAATTTTGAAATTTTTAATATTGAACAAGTACATTCAGAAATCTTTAACTTTGAAACTTCGGATTGCGACTTTGAAACTTCAGATTGCGACTTTTCTTTAATCCGTTCTCAACATCTCAATCAAGAAGAAAGAAAAGAATTAAAAAATGTCATCAAACAATTTTCAGACGTTCTGCATAAACCAAATTCACAATTAACCTTTACTAACGAAGTAAAGCATGAAATTAAGACCACAGATGAAATACCCGTGTACACTAAATCTTATCGTTATCCTTATGTTCATAAACAAGAAATTCAAAATCAAATCTCTCAAATGCTTAATGATGGCATAATTCGCCCTTCATCTAGCCCTTGGTCATCCCCAGTTTGGATTGTCCCAAAAAAAATTGACGCTTCAGGCAAACAAAAATGGCGTGTAGTTATCGATTATCGCAAAATCAATGAGAAAACGATTGACGATAGATATCCAATTCCAAACATTGCAGATATCCTCGATAAACTTGGCAGAAGTCAATATTTTACTACATTGGATCTAGCCTCAGGCTTTCACCAAATAGAAATGCATCCCAACTCTATTTCTAAAACAGCTTTCACTGTCGAAAATGGACACTACGAATATATCCGTATGCCATTCGGTCTTAAAAACGCCCCCTCTACTTTTCAAAGAGTAATGGATAATGTTTTGAAAGATCTCCAAGGAAGAATTTGTCTCGTTTACATGGACGATATCATCATCTTTTCTACATCTCTTCAAGAACATATCAGTAATCTCAAGGCCGTTTTTCGTAGACTTCGCGAGCATAATCTTAAAATCCAGCTCGATAAATCTGAATTTTTGTGTAAAACTGTTGAATTTCTTGGTCATGTTATCACCCCTGAAGGAATTAAGCCAAATCCTAAAAAAGTCGAAGCCATAAAAAAGTTTCCAATTCCTAAAACTCCAAAGGAAGTAAAATCTTTTCTCGGACTAATTGGTTACTACCGAAAATTTATTCGAAATTTTGCACATTTAACAAAACCTCTTACATATTGTCTAAAGAAAAATCAAAAGATTGAACACACCCACGAATTTGTCAATTGCTTTGAAACTTGTAAACAAATGTTAATGAATGACCCAATTTTGCAACACCCTGATTTTTCACAACCTTTTAATCTTACTACAGATGCATCTAATCATGCAATCGGAGCCATTTTGTCACAAGGTCCACAGGTGCAAAACACTAATGCCGATACACTTTCTCGAATTCAAATTTACCCTATAGAGGACGATCAATTATCAATTTTTCCCAATTTTGACCCAAATGAAATTCCTGAAATTTCCAACGAAGACATTGAACAAATACTTGATTCATGGACTAAAGAAATTACACCGCCTAGTTCTTCTCCAAAGAACAAGATTAATATAATTTCAGATATAACAATTCGTCCACCAATTCAAGAAAATCAAACTAAAATTGATAATACAGACGATCTAGAAACAAGACATACAAGTGCTGAAAATCCCATAATTGGCGCACCCTATGTACAAAAACCTTTAAATATATATAAAAACCAAGTCATGTTTAGATACTCGAACAACAACAAAATTAAAATTCAAAAGCAACACATTTTTGATAAACATCGCTTATATGTATTTTTAAACAACGATCCTTCTGAAGATGAAATTTGTAAAATCATTAAAGAACATTTTATTCCTAAATGCACATATTGCTTAAATTTTAAAGATAAAAGCCTTGAACCAATTGTCTTAACTATTTTCCAAAAATACTTTAAAAATAATGCATTTAGTCTTTTCATTTCCAATACTGTGTTGGAAGACGTCGAAAATATTGAAGAACAACGACAAAAACTAAAATACTATCACGAAACTAAAACCTCACATCGTGGTATTCAGGAAAATATTGTAGCACTTAAAAAACGATTCTATTGGCCAAATTTAGAAAGTGACGTCAAGATGTACGTAAATTTATGTGAAATTTGTCAAAAGTCCAAATATGAAAGACACCCGAATAAATTGATTTTCAAACCAACACCTATAGGTTATGAACCTTTTGATCATATTTATATGGATATCTACAAGACACACAATGTTTCATTCTTAACTATTGTAGATAGTTTTTCAAAACTAGGACAAGCATATCCTTTGCTAACGCCAAACAGCCAAACTTATTTTAATCATTTTGGATTACCTCGCAAAATTACCACCGATAACGGTACTACTTTCAAGAATGAAGTAATTCAAAATCTTTGTTCTGTGCATAGCATTGAAATCCGTTATTGTACTCCTCACAATCCAAATTCTAACAGTCCCATTGAACGCTTTCACTCTACAATAAATGAAATCATTCTTAGTTTAAAAAATCAAAAACCAAAAGAAAACATTTCTAATTTAATGGCCTATGCAATTTTGTCTTACAACAACTCTACTCATAGCGCTTTGAAATACACTCCTTTTCAAATAGTGAGAGGTAAACTTGATTACAAAAACCCTGTAGAATTGTCAGAAGAAGAAAGACTTTCTCAGTATATACAAGATCATTCTGAAAATATTAAAATAATAAATAAGGAAATATACAATAAACTGACTTTTCAACAAAAATTGAATTTAGAAAAAGCCAATGTCAACAGGCAATCTGAAATACAAATTGACCCCACAAAGCCCGTGTTTACTAAGACATTCGCTCAAAAATCAAAAGCTAAAGAAGCCAATAAATATAAGAAAGTTCACTCCCCTATCATTGACCATGAAAATGTAATTGTCTCGCAAAATAAGCAGTTTCATAAAAACGTTTTAAAACCACAACGTCATTTAATTGTTTCAGATGATGCAACTCCATCTAATACTAATAATTCCCATGGTTACAACCTTAGAAATCAAAGAAATAAGTAACCCTATCCTTCCCATCTCTGTTGGAAAAGCTTACGTTGCACAATCTAAACATACGTCTTTTTATCACATTAACATCAGTGACATCGAAACATGCTTGTATAAAGTTCAGTACCTTTTAGATAAATCCAATTACATAAATAACAACTCCAGCAAAAATGAGAGCTTTACGCTTTTGACCTCTCATAAGTTCAAACAAACAGCTGACTATTTGCAACGCATTCTTAGTAATGTCGAGATATTCCATAAACCTACTAAAGTTAAACGCGGACTAATTAATATTGTCGGTAAAGTTAACAAATGGTTATTTGGTACTCTAGATTCTGATGACGAAGATAGATTTAATAACTATTTTAATACAATCTTACAAAACCAACAAAAAGCACAAGATGACTTAAAAAGTGAACATACTGTCTTAACATCAGTAGTAGAAACTTATAATGTACAATTGAAAAAGCTGACTAAAAACCAAGACCTATTACTAGATAAAATCAATCAATTAAGAGACATGGAATACAATATAGGTAACGCATTGTATATGTCACTAATTTTGGATAATATTATATTTCAACTAAATACCGTAAATCAACTTGTCAGTAATATTGAAACCGCAATTTCGTTTGCTCATGTAAACACTATGCATAACTCAATATTAAATCCATCTCAGTTGAGGAAATTGATTAGTGATCTCCACAGTCTCTATAAGTCAGATAATCTTCCAAAATTTAACGAATTAATTAACTACTATAAGTACTTATCAGTGCAAGTAATGATCAAAGAAAACATAATATTATTTTCTATACACACACCAATTACTGGACCAAATCAATTTACATTGTATAAAATCTTTCCTATCCCGGTCCATAACCAAACAATTTCCGTTGCCGATCCTTATATCCTACTTACGAAAGAAGAATATTGGACAGCACAAGAAGAATGCCCGCAACTGGAAAATGTGTTCATTTGCCAACAAGAAGCTTTATCAAGAGAAGCTAGCTGTGTATTTAAGCTGATCACCACTACAGTGAATGAGTGCCCTTTAGTAGACATTTATTTTAAAAGAACAACCGTACACCGCTTGAATGGAAAGGAAATCCTGGTGATTCCAGTAAATGAAACTATCATCAAAAGTACTTGTAGAAAAGGATTGTACAGTTTACGAAATCCCAGTATAACCACTATTCCCGAATGTGCGATTAAAATTGGACACCGTGTATATGAAAAAGAAACCAGTTCAGATCTTCAATTCATAGTGGACCTGCCTGACTTTTCGTACACCGAACAAAGTACTGCCATCCCTAAACTCCAACTCGACGAGGTAAACATTGAAGAACTCAATAAAGCCCGGAAGATCCTGGACTCAGTTAAATTTCATTTCTTGAATGAACCAACTCAGTTTTCACCCACATATTGGACTCTTTTTGCACTCATTTTAGGCATACTGATCTTGGCAGCCCTTATCTACCTGTGGAGGACTCTTCGCCAAAGAAGAAAGTCTAGACGAACCCCTTCATCTAAAGACATTGATCTGCCCTTAGATGATCGAAAAAACAAGGAACCCTTGTTTTCCGAACTTACGGAGGGAGGAGTTATGTAGCCTATAATTCCGATAATGCTGACTATTAGATTAGACTTTGCAGAATCTTATTTTATTGTTTATATAAAAATCACGCTTTCTAGATTCAAGCTAGGGCCCGTAGTCAGTCTGTAAATCACTTTGCAATTGATCTTCGTTTAAAGCAGTCATATTGTGAGTCACCTATTGTTGTAATCTTTTCTGTAATAAAGTTTTTTAAAAGACTTATCGCGTGGAAGATTACTTAACTCACGTAAAATCCTATGTTGCGTGTTAAAAAAAACGCACTGTATAGTAATCAAAATTAGCCTAAGGGAAGTCGAAAATGTAAGTAAAAGCTCAAATAGGCTTAGAAAATATTGCGTCATACAAGGTGTTTTGTACAGTGTGGGCCAAATTCGACGTATTTAACTGTAAAGTGCTCTTATTAATAGAGATAGACAAAAACTGATGTCGGTGTCTGAAGCTGAAATTTGATACAAAACTTAATGACGAAAACCGTTGGTTAATATCTGTTACCGTTTGACAGATATAGGGTGCTTCTCAGAATTCGTACTTTTCTTCAAAACTTCCAGGTGCACTGATTTGTATTTCTAAAATATATTTCTACACTAACTTTTCGCGTAGAATTCAGTAGTGTAAATAGTTTTTTTCTATTATACACGGTTTTTGAGATACGCATACAAAAATCGTTAGAAAGAAATAAATTTTAAATATCAAGAATGGTAATTTTAAGATCTTTTCAAAAATGAAATAATATACAGGGTGTTCCATTAAAAAAAAAACAATTTTTATGTGCGTAGCTTAAAAACCGTGTCTAAAATAAAGTTTTCGTCTATTTCTATTAATAAGAGCACTTCCCATTTAAATGCGTCCAATTTGGCCCCGAAAGTTAGAAAATTTCAAAATTAGTTAAATCGATTTTTTAAATGGAACGCCCTGTATTTAAGGGTCGCATTTTATTCTCCTGTCAATTCTCTTCAACTTTCATTATGATATCCTTATACCTATCTTCGCTTGTTTTGGCGCTATTTTAATTTTTCTGAATTATCATCTAAAAACGCGTAAGAATAAGTAGCTTAAAATTTCTAGAGTGCCGTGAAACTCACTGACAGCATTTAAATATCAAATTTATTATCGATTTAGCTGTCAGTTCAGTGTTTTAATAAATTAAATTTTTTTCATCAATAGACACCCCAGCATGTTTTATTTTGCAATATTGCACTAAGTAAGCCAAAACTAACGGAAATAGGTAATGATCACTTAACAATAATTGATGAAAATTAAAATTTCAAACACTTTAGGAGAACTAAACACACAGGGTTACATTCAAAAATTTGAAAAAAATTAAATTAATTTACGTTACTTTTGAAGAAAAATTATTTAAATTGATAAGTCGGATAGAGTTTGTGATTAATAAACCTTGTATGGTAAAAATATTAAAATATTAAATAATATAACAAATGTCTAAGTACAACTTTCACTTATTTTTTTATAATAATTACAATATTTTTTATTATTATTTTTTCATACCTTCCATAGAAAACTTACAATAACAATTGACATTGGCAGTAGAAAAGTTTTCTCCACGGGTAAAAAACACTTTCTACCAACATACCCTGCAAAAATGTATACTGAGACTATTCAAACGAAAAAGAGAACACAGACTATACACGCACACACAAGACAATGATTTAAAAAGAAAACTTAACGAACTCAACAGAAACGTCGAGACTTTAATAGACCAATACAAACAAGACAAATGGCTGCAAGCATGCCAAGAAATCGAACATGACAACGGAAAAACATACTGGCAAAAAATTAAAAAACTATCACGTTACAAAAAAACCAATCCGCTTGGAACAATAAACGAAAATGGCACCGAACAATACTCAGACCAAGACAAAGCTAACGCATTTGCCAGGCACTTTCAGAAGGCTTTCCAGACATCTACTAACTCTAACTTTGACGTCCAAAACTGGACCTCAGTAAATGATTGGTACAACAACTCCTTTGACAACCAAACAGACAATACTTTTCCGTTAATCTCTAACGTTGAATACGATGCAGCACTAACTAACTTAAAGAACACCGCACCAGGCAAGGATAAAATTAAAAGCAAATTGCTGAAAAACTTAACCCCCGAAACTCACAAACTTACTTATACTAGACTTACTTAACAACTGCATTCGACACAACATAATTCCGGATGCATGGAAAACGGGCATAATAATACCCATTCCAAAAAAATGGACTCGATAACATACAAACTCAAAATTACAGACCTATTACACTACTTCCAGTACTAAGCAAATTACTCGAACTCATCATAAAAAACCGACTTCAAGAACAGATTGGACAGCACATTCCACTATACCAGTTTGGCTTTAAACCAAAACACTCGACTATACATCCACCTTTTATCTTAACTAACAACATACACACAACGCACCTCAACGGCAACAAAACAGCTTGTTCGTTCATGGACATTAACAAAGCTTTTGACAGTGTCTGGCACAAAGGACTACTTTACAAATTACATAAACTTGATACACCAAAATACTTACTTTACACAATCAGAAATTTACTAGTAAATAGACAACTGCACGTCCGAATAGACAACACACATTCCTTTCCTTTCAGTCCTGAACAAGGACTACCCCAAGAATCACCCCTCTCACCTTTACTTTACAACCTACACTGCCACGACATATACAATCTCAACAAGCAGGACAAAAATCAATTTGACAAAACCACATACATATTACAATACGCAGACGACACTGCACTTATAGTACACGACAAAACTACGTCAAAAGCAGTGTCAAAACTACAATCACTTACTGACGATACTATGACATGGTTCTACAGATGGAGACTGACCCCCAACTAAAAACCAACTTTTACTACCAAATCATAAGATCAAAGACGACTCCCCAAACATAACCGCGGACGGCCACATAACTGAACAAAAAACATGACGTAAAATACTTTAATACTACTACTTAAATACTACTAATACTGGACCAAAAACTAAAATTTACAAAACACTTAAAAAATGCAAGAACTGAAACTATTAAACGGACAAAACACTTTAAATCATTGACATACAAAACAAAGTTATCAGCACGAAAACAGGCATACAAATATACAAATCGATCTGTAGACCAGTTCTATACTACGGACACTTAGATCAAACGCTACTGAAAAAACTAAAAGATATACTCAGACTACGGAACAGACTGCTCTAAGACTAATAACCAAAATAAGACACCCAGAAAACCCACTACCCAACCCATACAACCAACTCCTGTACGAACGTACAAACAGGACCAAAATAACAGACTTATACAACTACAAAACAAATGGAAAAATAATCCAAACAACTAGACAATAATAAATCCACTGGTCATAACAAGACAAACCAGACAATCCCGTTACCACTTTCCCACTGCCACCCTACTAGAGCACTTTAACTAGGACTACTTTTTTTTTGTAAATAATTAGAAATAAGTTAACATGTGTACTATAACTACAAAAAAGTCCCACTGTAAACATAGGCGGAAAGACCAAGTGGTCGATAGCCTTTTTTCTATTGAAAATAAAGATTATTAGATATAAATATTATATACAGTGTGTAAATTAAGTATGGAAACAAATCTGTATTTTTAAAACCAAAATAGATAAAAATATTTGGTTTGTGGCATTGATTGTTAACCAAGGTTCCGGAATTTTTTGCATCAGAAAAAATTTTTCACCCCCTCAGGGGGGGTTGGGGTAGGGGATAACTTAATTTTTTTAAATAGCAACCCTTATTGAGTGACCCCTCATTTTGAAGGGTTTGTCAAAAGAAATACAATGCCGTAAACCCGAGGTCGATATCTTACCCCTAACCAGAATGGCGGCCATTTTAAATTTCGAGATGGGCAAACGAAATCCAGTGTGAATACCCATATTTACCTTGTAAATGGGTTACATTGGGTAATGTAACATGGTGTCGATTAATTATGTTTTATAATTATGTAATAAAATTATAAAAAGACATTTTATAAAAATTATTATAGTAATTAAGTAAGAGAGGCAATTAGGTATCTGGAGTTCGGCTTACCCAATGTAACCCATTTACAAGGTAAATATGGGTATTCACACTGGATTTCGTTTGCCCATCTCGAAATTTAAAATGGCCGCCATTCTGGTTAGGGGTAAGATATCGACCTCGGGTTTACGGCATTGTATTTCTTTTGACAAACCCTTCAAAATGAGGGGTCACTCAATAGGGGTTGCTATTTAAAAAAATTAAGTTACCCCCTACCCCAACCCCCCCTGAGGGGGTGAAAAATTTTTTCTGATGCAAAAAATTCCGGAACCTTGGTTAACAGTCAATGCCACAAACCAAATATTTTTATCTATTTTGGTTTTAAAAATACAGATTTGTTTCCATACTTAATTTACACACTGTATATATATGCATTTCGACATATACACCTCCGACTCGCATAGTTTAACATTCGCACACGCCTCCAAAACGGAGGCCAATACGAATCGACCTTAATAGTTTCTCAGGATGTCTCTCTGGCCTCCTGGAGGCCGTACGCAAAATTTATGTCGGAGGCCATTTTAGCAATACACATATACAGTTATACAATGCAGTTCACGAAAATTCCACCACGTGCCGTAGCGATCTCATACGTTTATACAAACGACACATGGCCTGTGCGGCATCAACTCCGCATAAAACACCGCTAACCCGACTCAAAAAAGCGGCAACACCGCGGCATTACTCACTGGAGGCCAGTTGATCGAGAGCATATACCAAATTTCGAAGTTGCATATAAGAGTGAGGGGGTTGGAGGCCAAACGATCGAGAGCACATAACCAATTTGAAGGCCACTTAACTTATATTAATATATACTGGGCGTCCTAACTAGTTTGCTATCTTATACAGAGTGTCGCACCAATATCGGCTTCATTAATTGAATGTGTGATCTTTTAAAAAGTTATGTCTCAAACTAAAGCTGAGTTGGCATACTCATTTAGAATATTTAGAGAGAGGCACTTTTATTCGTGTCGGAAGTAGAGATCAACTGGATGACTTAATTTTTTTAATTTTGTGCTATTCTGTCTATTATAAGTTTTCGATTTTGATTGATCTTGCGCTAACTTGGAAAATAACCAAAAATTTAAATATTTCCGACCTTCTTTTAAAACAGCAAAATTTCTAGTTATTTTGAACGACCTGAATCTCCAATTTTGGATTTTGGACGTTTAATTGATTTTAAACGATTGATTTTCAATAAAAGTAATTCCTTTATTAATTACAGAATGCCAGGGTAAGAAATATTGTACTAGACGTTTTTGCATACAACCTAGTTTATTTAATAGCTGGGAACATTTTAGAACTTTAGTTGTGTCATATACAATAATAGGCCTGAACGGTATCTCAAAACACACGTTTAGAGATTTTTAAAATTTAATTCACAAACTTGCAAGCGTAATGTCTATTTTAATATTACATTTTATGGTGTTGCACCTTAGTTCGAACACTTCCACCATTAGAAGAATTGACTAGTAGGAGTGCAGTTTTTGAAAAGTAACTTATAAGAATAACCAACTTAAACTTATCTAACTAATTAGCTTTTACTAATTTAAAGTCTTAGTTCAAGCTTTCTAAGGGTTGTGAAAAATGTCAGTATTTTGTTGTACAAAAATGTCAGCCAAAAATGTAAAAATTTTCAAATGGACTGAAGTCATTTTTTACATTTTTACGTTCATTTAATTTGACAGTAATTGTGTACTAGGTTAAGAGCCAGTAAAATAAAAGTATAGTAATAAAAGTATACCATTCTTGAATGGAGTGGCTATAAAAATGTAAGACAATATTGTTTGAATACTTTTTAGTAGCTAATATCAAAGAATAGCTATGTAACAAGAACAGACAGTTGAAAAGAGAAAACGAATTAGAGAGAGATGGACTCTTCCTACCAAAGTTTAATTGACAAGCGACTGATATCGGCTTTGGCCGTTGATTATCAGGAGTTTTATTGGTTGTTTATTCAAGTTGTTGAAAAACGTTGCCGTATCTCAGACCACATCAAATATTTGTTTTGAAACATCGGTTTAAAGTTAATAATAGTTAATAAGGACTGATATTTTCCAATGATTAATAGGCGAACTTAAAACACTTTGACTCAAAAGAAATAAACAATGATTATAAGAAATTAGTTTATATTATATTTGATTCTGATAATTGGATGCCATTTTTATTTCAAAGAAAGAAACAACCGGCAACATGTTTCCTACCAAAGGGAACTCGAGGTCAGCCAAAAACATCACCCCAACATCAAAGGAATTATGTCCCTTCTCTATATGTTAAGCATTTTACATTTTTTTTGCATGTTGAATTTGTATTAGCGCCATCCGATGCAACAACAAATTACAATAAGCTACAAATAAAAACGTTTTAAGACAAGTTAATATACAGTGTGCTGTATATAAAATAAGTGTCGGTTGAAACAGGCTTTTCCAGAAAATTGTGGTATAGAAAATATTTGCTTTAAAATTGAACACCCTGTATACTAAAGTAATCATTCTTATATGTGGTACTCTGAAGATAAAATGTAAACATTTAATAATAAATACAGTTTTAAATTATTATGTTTTTAAACAAATTGTATGCACTAATTTGCCATAGCCTTTTTTATCGACCTATGTAGCAGTTTTTTTTATAAAAGGTTCGACAACAAATTTATAACTTTTATTTATTTTGAAGTGTGTTTACCCCTTACATAAATATGCCCAGTTTGCTAAAAGATGGCATGAGTTTTAAGCAATAGACAACATGCTCTACTAAAAGATGACATGGCCATCTTGCCAATAGATGACACTCGCAAAGTTACATTGGTACTCAGTTTCTTCCAAACATAGCTAATTCTCTCTCTCTCTCTCTTCACACTGATTTCCGGCTGCCATACTCTAAATAGTTTCATTGGGAATAACTTGTTTTTGGACATACTATACTGATTTACATTTTCTCAAATATTTTGACCCTTCGTCTGGGTGTTCATTTTTAAGTTTTTCAGACCTTTTAGTCGTCATCTATTGGTAGTTTTACCTTATTACATTTTGTGAATAGTTTTATTTCTTTATAAGAAGGATTAGTTATATGCTGTATTAAATTTAAATTTAAAGCAGACATTTTATTCCAAACTTTGTTAAAACATTTTTTACCCGAAAAGGATCACAAAAGGCATTTTGACATGGTGCAAAAGGCATTTTAGACACGGTGCTCGCTAGATGTGTCATTCATTTAACAATTAAAATAAAATAAATTTCTGCGGCACTCTGTAAAGTTGACCATGAATTCCACGGATTATAGTTATATGATGGTATTTTTAGGCACAATGCCTGATATTAGACAGTTATTGGTAAGGTTACGTTTTTAAACTTTTTCTTCATATTGGCACACGAATATAATGTATTAGACTCAGCAAATAGTTTTTGTCTACAAGCATCAAATAATAATGTATTTTTTTACTTTGGTATTAAGAAAATTACATTTGTGCCAAGTTGATTTTTTTGTAACCAATCAGTTGACAGACTGAAAATGCGAATATTTTAGTTTATAGACTGAAAAAATTATAGGCAAGGCTTTTTTACGGTAACATTTAAGTGACTTGGTTGTCAAACAAAAATAACAGGCATTTTTAATATACCGGGTGATTCCAAAGTTGGTGCTTTCCTTTCACCTGCGAATAGGGCTTCAAAAAATAAGGTTTTTTTTCCTTTGACGCTTTTTCGAAATATGAACAATAACGAAGATACAGGGTGTCAAAATTTTACTGAAAAAAAAACAAAATAAAAAATAACTTAAATTTAATTTTAACTAACTACAGGTTATTCTTTATCAACAGACATAAACATAAACAAAAGATTTCAGCCGCCTTTGAACTAAGTTTTAATAATTTGACATTTTAAATTAAAACAGCATTTAATTTTAGGCACGCATTAAGACGGTTTTTATTTTTTTACTCAAAAGCGGTGCGTCGTAGCATTTTTAGAATTGAACAAGGCATTCAATAATACATTTTATGTTGAAAAAAAACTAGTAGGGTAATATTTTTTTTCGAAAATGTTTTTAAAAAATTATACGCGCGCCACTGGTAAACGCAAAAAAATTGTTGTTTCTTGGAAAATCTCCTTTCCACGTAGCTACTGACACCTACAAAATTTTGTTTAATTACTTCAAGTGGTTTGGCCAAAATCATTAAATTTTTATTTTTTCAGTGAAACTTTGACACCCTGTATCTTCGTTATTGTTCATATTTCGAAATAGCGTCAAAGAAAAAAAAACTTTATTTTTTGAAGCAGTATTCGCAGGTGAAAGGAACGCACCAACTTTGGAATCACCCTGTATAAGCGTTATAAGTTAGAACGTTCTTTAATTTGCCACCCTAAAAACTATAATTTGTTTCGGCCAAAAAACTAGAATTTAAAGTTTTAAACAAACAATAGCAAAATTTCCTTTTTAACGACCTATTGAAAAATTGAGGACACTGAAAAATGACCCAACTCAATAAACATTGTTAATGTAAGGAATAAATCACGTATATAAAATAATAACAATAGTAATTTTAAATTCTCAATGACTGGTATTATAATTATAATGAGATAGTCTAGAAATGCAAGTCAAAGTGAACATAATAAATTAATAAACGATTTATAATTATATTGCAATGTTTGACAAAACTTGTTCAGCCATTTATTTTATCAATTTGCTTGAGTTAATGAATTTATTAAAAAAGAAACAAAAATATTGATGTCATTATATTCAGTTATTGTCAGACATGTGTCTAATATTAGAATGAATAACGCAGAAACTATACGAGCAGTATATAATATAGGACACCAAAAACTATCTAATGTGGCTCCTATAGCGATCGAAAAAGAACGAAAATACGGCTGGATTGAATATTAAAATAAGTTTCCTGTTCCAAGAAATCTATTTTTAGCTGTCAAGGCCAAATCAGTCGGCAAACCAGACAGATAAAATTGGCAACGCCTGCGTCGGTTCCACATGGCGCTGTATATTGCGCGGAGGCCAGTAAACCGCCGCATCGTGGAGGCCGGTTACATTTAAACCCATACCGTATATACAACTTTTTTCCTTATAGTTTTTCCTTACCCCTCTGCTGTGACCATGAAAGACCTTGAATTATGAAGCGTAATCATGCAAAATACACTCCTGTAACTATGGCGGTTATAGTGGAGGCTTGGGCGCCTGTGTTATGTATGGAGGCGACTAAGATAGAAATGCATATACATATATTTTTTCATAGTCATATAACGTGATCATGGCCAACTTCGAAAGTAATATTTAATTTTATTTATTTATTTTTACGCGTTTTTTAGGCAATAATTCAGAAAAATTAAAATAGCCTCCAAACTAGTGAAGATAGACATAGAGACATCTTAATGAAAGTTGAAAAAAATTGGTAGGAGTATAAGATGCAATGCTTAGATACAGGGTGTTCTATTTGAAAAAATCGATTAAACACACTTAGAAATTTCTTAACTTTAGCTTTATGTACAAAACACCTTGTATGACGCAACATTTTATAAGCCTATTTAAGCCTTTACTTACATGTTTGACTCCCCTTCGGCCGATTTTGATCACTTTATTACAAGTAATAATGCAATTATTGCCGATAACAAATTCTAATGTTTTGCCCTTAATTCGATTATTTTGTTTAATAACGCCACCAGTTTATGGAGAGCTGAAAACTGATTCAGATTCAGAATTTTACATGGAGTACCAATATGCAAAAATATAGGGGGTGTTTTATTTAAAAAACAAAAATTTGTTTGCCCCGCACTTACTCAACCCCCTGTATAGACGGAAGTATTTTTATGCTGTAGACCAAATGATCCTGATTAAATTTAATATAACGATGTTTTTTAGAAAAACCAGAAATAACAACAATATGGGACTTTTGCGCCACCCTGTATGTAAAATGTATTCTGGTATAATTAATTGACGCCAATGTGGAGGGGTAGACAGAGCGTTTCAGGTTTTATTTCAGGAATGTTGTTAATATAAACAAATTTTGGTTCCAACAAATAGACTGCTCAGTTTGGGCCTGCTTATTTTCAAGGCTACTGACAATATGGCCAAAATATTTAAAATATAACCCCTCAAAATAAATTATTTAAAAATAATTAAAATTAATATGATGTCATACTTAGCTCCTACATGGTCGAAATTTGGTTGTCACTTTTGTGTGTGTGTGTGTGGGCTGCTTTTTATCGATAGGTAAGTCTATTTATATATATATATTTATATATTTTTTTTTCTGCTGTTTTTAACTAAATAACCTTTATTATACTGCCGTCCTAAGTAAAAGCATCGCATCTACATTAAGTGACATTTTGAATAAATTGATATTTAAAGTTTAAGCGTTTCCTAAACTGTTCCTAATGATAACCAGGGGACAGTTTTTGTGGTACGTTTTAATTATGTTATCAAAAACAAAACACTGATGACAGAGATAATTTTTCTTTGATTTTTCTACCTAAATCTGCAAATACTAGGAATGGGAACACCAGTTATGGTTGAAAATGCGTAGCAAAAACACCGCAAGTACTTAAAATATGCATATGCGGTGTTGTTACTTAGGAACGAAAGCAAAATTTAATAACCTGCTGACTTTTTAAAGTGGAATAATGGAAATTTTATGCATTTTGTTTTACATTATTTTTTACCCTTTTTTATTTCTGTACTTTTTTAAAAAAACTCCATTTTAATTTAATTTTTTATTTGCTAATATAACAAAGTACGTGGTAACAAATTAACCAATACTTATTTAGAAATTAATTAAAAACATTACACAAATCTGAAACAATGAAACCATCCTTCAGTTGAATGATATTTATCGCTCTATAAATTTTTCCAAAACTCTAACCGGTTCGCTGGAATAATGCTTTGCAGATTTTTGATGATATTGTCTTTTTTTTCTTTTGCTATTCGACAAGGCTGTTCACATTGTTTCGACCTTTTCATTCCGGCCTTCTTGATTTTATTTTGAAGAAAATCCATTACGTACATATTTTCTGTGGTGTCACTTCCTAATTTGTATTTCAACGAGAAAGTTCCTCTAGTAGCAACAATTTGAATTATATCGGATATGTACGGGCGTGGTTCAGTGTTTTTAAGTTTCGTTTGTGAAGAAAAATCCTGCCATTTAAAAAAATCACAAGGCGCCATTTCCTTAATGGTAACTTTACTCGAATTGGACTCTTGAACGGCTCCGATAAAATCGTTAAAATCGTAGGTTTTTTTCTGCCTTTTTAGTGACAGTTCCACCTGGTGGTGGAAGCTGTCAGCCGACATGAATGTGTGTCCAGGTTCAAAGTATTTTATAATGATATCTTCTGCAGCTATGACATCAGAATTAACAATATAAACCAAGAAACTAAATAGTGTCCAGTTTTTATTTTGTCACCATATCAAAGCGTTATTTAACATTTATGAAGTCAAACAGGACTCTTCACACACTTATAGAAATCTTGTAGATACAGTTTAAAAAAATATACAAATTTTTTTCCTTACCTATTTCTGAGCGGAAAATTAAAGTTGAAAATTTAAATCTTTGTTTTAATTGTTTACAAAAGGGTCATAGTGTGCAAAGGTGTAGAGCACGAAACTGTAAGCATTGTCAAAAAAAGAATAATTCACTTTTGCACAACGACCAAAGTACAACCATTAACATGAACGTACTCTTTTAGATAATGCCTCTATGTCTAATTTCATTTCTAAAGAGTTTGCAAGCATTTTGGGCATTAAGCAACAAAAAATTAGTTCATCGATTTCAGGCATTGGCCAGACAAGCTCCAACATTACTGCATCCTGCAACATTGCATTAAGGTCGCGTCATTTTAACTATGCTAAAAATCTGAATTGTCTGGTTATCTGATAGTATATTAAATATACCCTCACACTGCCTTTTGGCCAACTCTACTTTCTACGAACCAAACAAAATTGATCTTCTAATAGGTGCTGAAGTTTTTTGAGACTTGTTATGCCTAGAAAGAATTTATTTGGGTTCCGGCATGCCATATCTTCAAAAAAGCAAGTTAGGTTGGTTTATTTCTGGTCCATTATCATTACCCAATCCTAATAAAGTGTCATTGTGTCTCCTTTCGAGAAACTTAGATATTCAAGCTGAGACACTTTTCAGTATCTTCGCTAAATTTAGTTAAACCCGTTACTAAAGAGTAATACTATCAGAAATATCAAAGATCTATGATCCTTTAGGATTAATCAGTCCTGTCATTATAAAAGCTAAGATAATTCTTCAAATTCTAAGGTCATTGAAGTCAACCTGGGACCAGCCTGTCCCTCCTGACCTAGTAAAACAATGGACAGGTTTTGCTTCTCAATTACCAGGATTAAAGGATTTGTCCATTCCTAGGTGGGTATCTAGCAAACGCACTGCTTCTATGCAATTACTTGGGTTCTGTGATGCTTCGAATGCCGCCTATGGCGCCTGTCTCTATGTGCGTGTTTTAAGATCCGATGGATCTGCTAGGTCAAAATTATTAATGTATAAAACATGAACCACTAAAATCCTGAACCGTTCCCCGCTTAGAACTTTGCGCTGCTGTTCTGCTGGCAAACTTATTTCACAAGGTTAACAGACTCAACAGTTGCCCTAGCTTGGTTAAAATCACCTCCAAGTAATTTGCAAGTATTCGTAGCTAATCGAGTAGCTACTATTCAGTCTCTTACTTCAACTTGTTCTTGGAGATACTTACCTAGCAAAGACAATCCTGCAGATATCCTTTCCCGAGGCTTGTTTCCAAATGAATTAGTTCTTTCAAAACTATGGTTTTGTGGTCCTGAATGGCTTGAAACCTCTGAGGAAACGTGGATAATTGACATTACCTCACAAAGTCCCTTTCCAGTTGAGCAACTTCCGGAGACAAAATGTAAAGCAAGTCAAGTTTTTGTTGAAGTAGACTATAACGACTCGTTTCCCTTTAATCGTTTTTCGTCTTTTATACGATTAGTGCGTACTACAGCCTAAAGTTTAAGATTTATACGACTAGGAAAAACACTCCATCTTAAATCTCAAAGATCCACTGGTCATTTGACAATTCAAGAGCTTCGCCAAGCTAAACTGGTCTTAGTAAAACTTGTCCAAAGACAATCTTTTCCATCTGAAATGCACGATTTAATAGCCAGGGGTGTGGTTTCCAGAAAGAGAAGAGGTCTTCTTAGCTTAGTTCCCTTTCTTCTTGATGAACTTATTCGAGTTGGAGGCAGGTTAAAAAATTCATCTTTCTCATTCGATAAAAAGCACCCGGCGATTCTTTCAGCCAAGGCATCCTTTCACAATACTATTGTTCAAACAAGAACATAAAATGCTTCTACATTGCGCGACCTCAAATGCTTTTGGCCCACATTCGTAATAATTTTTGGCTTGTTGCAAGGAATCCTACTCCATTGATGAGCAATCTACCTAAGTCGCGAGTCACACCTAGTTTGACAGTCACATCACTTGTTAGCAAATCGAGAAACGAATGCTTTGCTTGATGAGATAGTGTTAGTGTGCTGTGGTTTAGTAAATTTATGTCCCTCAGTTGTCCCATTAAATTAAAGTATTTTTAAATTATATAAATTTAAATGCAATAAACTTAGTTTCCAATGGTATATTAAAGCATTATATAATAATTGTTTGAATATATCATAAACAATATAATTATTATTTGGTAGGTATTTTTAATATTAAAAAAATCACACATGACATCAACTTATTATGTTATTATGTAAATGTTAAATCTTGTTATTTATAATATTACATAATATGTTTGTAACAAATTTAGAACATTATAGAAACTTAACTCTTAAACAGTGTGATTTATTATATGAAAAACTAGTACATATAAGTACTAGTAGTACTAAATCTAATAATAAAATAAATTGTATACTGAATAAAACAAAGGTTTACAACTTTATTTATTAGTCAAACAATAGTAATATATTGACCTGACCTTAAATCCTAATACAATTTGGGCACAATCCTATATCATCAGGAGTTTCTTTTAAATTAACACATTTAAAAGAGAACCATTTAATGTCACAGTTTTCGTTATCACAACAAATCATTGGTGAACCATCATCTGCAGATTTGCAAACACAATACAACATTGACTTGTGTGGTGTCTTGTGTGGACTTGTCAGAATTTGTATTAAAAAATGTCCCTAAAAGTTCTGGTAAAATTATTTTTTGATGAAAGAGTGTACTTTTTTCAGAATTATAATACCAAAACTCTTGATCAAAGTCAATTCTTTCCACAAATAGTGCATTTGAGGGACTCCAAACAACAAAATCACAAAATTGTGTTTTGGTAATTGCCATCTGTTGTTGGATTTGATAAAAATATGAATGTCATTTATCTAAAAAAATTCCATTTTTACTTTGTTTTAAAAAGAAATGATGATTTTTTACACATGTCTTCAATTGAATTGTTTTTTAACAGAAATGGACACTTGACTTCCACACATCCTGATCCACAGCACAAATATGAAACCATGGCATCTGGGGATGCTCCAAAATATGGATATTCTGAATTTATGCAGAACCCAACTGGTTTGATTACAAAGTTATCATGAAAAATGTTTTTCTCATTTTCATAAGCTTGTATCCCATCTTTTTCATGTTTTTTCCCCATTCAGTGGCTGCTGTTTTAAAAATGGAATTGAGTGGATAGCATATCTGTTTTATTAAAGAAAGAGATGGTTTATCCAAAGATGTTCTGGTGACTTTTTTGAAATTTGAGTTGTTATTCGTCCTATTCGTTGTTGAAACCAACTCTCACATAACGACTGACTAACTGTGGCTTCTTGCACTTTAAGACAATCATCTTCAGCAAAGGAAATATTGCGGGAAAACCCAATACTGACAAGTTCAGCTAAAGAATATGTTTGGAACTCTTCTTGGTAAAGGCTGGCATATGGGTTGTCAATACTATTTTCTAATTGAACTTGGCTTGCTATGTGACTTGCAAATGGCTCAATAATCCGCATCAGTGGACAAGTGCTGCCTATTTCATCTATTTTGCACATCAAATGATTTAGTTCCTGATTTGATATGGGGGAATACTTTGATTGTCTGTGTACCGAAAGGTAGTTCCAAAATTCATTTCACTGACAGGTTTGTATTCAATTTTTCGTATTGTTGGAACTTTCCATATGGCTCGTACATCAGTTGAAGAAGTGCTTGCTTTCATTGTGTTTATGGACTCAGCTGCGTACAACAAAGCTCCTACATGGCTACAAACTTCACTTAAACCAGCCATACAGGTGCAATGAGCACTATTTACACTTCCATCTAGCTGACAAATAATCCAAACCTTCAGGGGATGTTCATTCATTCTTTGAGAATGTTTGACCTAAATAAAAAATAAAGAATATAGATTGTGTTCAGAAAACTGACTGAAAAGTAAAATACCTTTCCTATCAACACAATATAGTCACTAATTTCATGAGCTCCACAGTTGCTTACAAAGCCAGCATCAAAGTATTTGAATGCATTCAAACTTTTAAATGCTTTCATTTGCTGGGCAGTATAGTAGCTAGTAGAAAGAACTAAGTAGCTAACTATATCCATATTAGTTACAGGAGGAAAATCTGCAGCCGATGTACTAAACTGGTCATCTTTAAGTTCAAAGGGGTCAACACCAATAACTTTTATTTTCTGTTCGTACCCAACCGCTACTTCGGGGTTTTGGGCACGTATTTTAAAATAGTAATCACTCATTTTAGCCATTTTAAGTAAATTCACAATCCACTACTAATTATCCACGAAAAAACGTCTTAAAGAAGCGATCTCTACAATGAAACTAATGGTAGGATGTCCTGTGCTTGCCCTTCCAAAAATATATGACGTAAAACAGCCGATTTGCTGGAGTGCCTAATTGGTTCTTATCCAAGATCAAAATCGGGAAACCAGTACGTTCTTGTTGTGGTGGATTGCTTCACTAAATTTGTACTTGTGCACCCTATGGCGAAAGCGACTTCTAAGGCCATAGTTAAGTTCATTGAAAATCAAGTTTTCCTTGTTTGGGGTTTGCCAAATTTTCTCTTGTGACAATGGTAGTCAGTTTGTGACGCGCTTTTAAAATCCTTCTAATCAACCGCTCTAAACTCGGGCGCCACCTACTGAGTCGTTACGTGCCAGTAGGAACACGATTGCCTTCGGGCGGCTTTTAAACAGTGGAGAACGAAGTTTCTGGGTTTGTGAGCTCCGCAAGGATGAGTAAAACAAACTGGTAACAAAACAACTCTCTTTATTCGGGAAAGTAACCATACGGTAAAACTTAAAACAAACTTAAAACTCCGCACGGTGCAAGAAACTTAAAAAGTACCCCTTAACCATAAACTGCCGGCCTTAACCTAGCGAACGCGTGCTTAACCTACGGTGCCTAAAACTAACGCGGCAATGTTCGGCGGCCGTCTCGCTTTGGTGAGAACTACCTTAAGAAAGAGCAGGAGACGGATTCCGACACTACGCCAGGACCCAAAGGACTAAACCAGGACCAATAGGAAAACTAAAGTAACGTGGAGCACCACAACAATGCGGAAAACTAACTTAACGTGGCACACTAAAATAATGCGGTCAACTAAAATAACGTGGAACACCACAACAATGCGGAAAACTAAAGTAAAGTGTAGCACCACAACAATGCGGAAAACTAACTTAACGTGGAACACTAAAATAATGCGGTCAACTAAAATAACGTGGAACACCACAACAATGCGGAAAACTAAAATAATGCGGTGGCCTAAGCTCTAGACAACGGCAAAAAAAAAAACTTATCTACAGAACGTACAGCAGCATGCTAACGCTGAATTCCCGCCAGGGTCAGCATTCCGTATCCGGACCAGGTACGGCTCAGCCGCCGTGTACTGAGCCGGGGTCAGCAGTCGGGTCGGAAGCGGAGGCGGAGAGCAAGTGCAGATACGAGAGAGGACTCCCAGTCTCCCACAACCTGAGCAAAACAAGATGGCGGTGTTTTGCGTTGGGCATCCCTGCCGGCTGTGCCCATGTTCCCCGCATCGCCAACAGGTGTCCGGCCCCACCGGGATGAACAGGGCAGCCCGACTCAGCCTCGTCCACTCATGCCGGAGCAAAGTAAAAGGTACTGGGCCAATAGGTTGGTCCGGTATCGTCTTTAACGGATCTTCCCCCTCTATAGCCGGTTTTAGATCCCTGGGCAGGGCGACAGCCAGGACCTCGGCCAACTCCTGGGCTAATTTCTCGGCGGTGCTGGTCATGACGGTTACCTGCGAACAACATACTATAATACCCGGAATACCCCATTCAGCTTGTTTTCACAAAAGCGAGGCGAAACGGTACTAAAATAAACTTTATTCATCGGAATCGGACGTAAATCAACAACTCAACGGTATTTACTAACAAAAACAACAAAAAGAAACAAAAGGACAAGGGGAAGGGTAACTAGGGTTTTGGGAGGGTCACACGGACCCAACCGCCGCCGGACACGGGAAGCTTGCGACGCACTCGGCCTTCCACGCCCTGTGGCCTCAACGCCCGTAGGGCCTTCCCCACCCACGGCTTCCAACTATCAGGGTTTGGGTGGCCCTGGACAAAATCCCCCAATGTCGTCGGGGCGGATGCTGAATCGTCCCTTTCCGGGACCTCGTCCGGGACCGGTTGGCGTGGTGGGGTGTCCGGGATCGGCGACAGCATCCGGGGTATGGGCGATGGCCACCGGATAAGAGACCCTTCCGGAGAGGGCCTCTTAGGGGCCTGTTTCCTGGCCGGCGCCGGTCGGGTCGGCACCCGCTGGTAAGCGGCAGTAAGTAACTTGGCCTCCCGGACCAAGATTTTTACGGCCCTGGTACGCCTAGCGTTCTGCTTGCGCTTATGGTGCCGGTCCAATACCGGGCGAGCCAGTGGGCCAGTTGACGCCTGTCTGGGCGGAATGGTAAAGTCCTTTGGCATCTATAATGCGTCATACTCAACTTGTAAATTACGGTACAGGTAAACAAAGTCGTAAATCCCAGAACCACTAAACAGAGAGAAAAAAAAAACGAAAGAGAAAACATAACATCGTATTCCTCAGAAAACTTAATTTTAACGGATCGGCGGCGGTCCGGTTTGCCCAAAAAAAAAAAACAAAGCGTCTGTCGGTATCATGCGAAGCTGGTATGGTATCCGAGGCAACAACAACAAACAGAACCACTTTCTGGGCTGCCATCCCTTTTGCAACGGAGTTGGAACTCGGGTATACGGTCCATGGACAGCCAGTCAGTGCGGTTCAACGGGTGCCCCTGAAAAACGTTTAGAAAACCTCGCCTGACTCTCCACGATGTCCCGGATATCCTCCAGGAGTCACCGACATGGTCCTCCAAGGTACTCCCATGTACCCACCAGGAGGTTTACGGTCCATCGGCTCTCCAAGATATCCCATCCATCCTTTCAGGCTCAGTCAGACCTGACCTACCAAGATGCCACGGCGCATCCTCCAGGCACGGTCAGTGGTTTACTTCCGGACCTAACGAAGCTCTAAAAAACAACAAACTAACGACTCATGCTAGTCTCGGATACCTTTTACAACAGGAAAGGAACCTCTGCCATGTTGGTGGAGTCAATTACGGCAGACGGGCGGTAGGTTCCTGCAAACAACTGTTAAACCAAAAAAAAAACTACGAACTACGAACCGGTTATAATTTGGGCAATGACTAACTACGGACTCTCTAATCCCTCAAACCTTTCGGAGCTCAAGAACTTACTTCGCATGGTCCCCTCTACTACCAAAAAAAGAGAAAGGGTCCCTGCTCGGCGCCACCTACTGAGTCGTTACGTGCCAGTAGGAACACGATTGCCTTCGGGCGGCTTTTAAACAGTGGAGAACGAAGTTTCTGGGTTTGTGAGCTCCGCAAGGATGAGTAAAACAAACTGGTAACAAAACAACTCTCTTTATTCGGGAAAGTAACCATACGGTGAAACTTAAAACTCCGCACGGTGCAAGAAACTTAAAAAGTACCCCAGAACCATAACTCGTTCAGGAACGAGTGTTACCGTGTGGGTTCTTGGGACGATTTAGGAGTGTCAGTTTTCCTTTTGCTCGATTGTGTCAATTGCAACGCAAACGCAACTTGCATGCGTTAATGTTTAATCTTGCGTACATGTAGGAAATTTATTTTTTTTTTCTATTCTCTATTTTGTCTTGTCAGTTTTGACAATTTACCTGATTGTGACTTTTACCGGATTTGACTTACTTTGTAAACACTTTGCTTTGTTGTAAAGGGCTGAGCGGAATTGGGTGCCGCCATGGTCACTTAACCTCTAAGGTTTTCGGGAGGGTAGTTCATGGGGGGAAAGTCTAAGAGTCCCTGTAAGTACCTTAATGGCCCTGGAGTACGGGGACTTTCTACTGTGTTCGACCTCAGCCCCAATTGCTTGGTTACGTGAGATTTGGCGTCAGTGGTTTTGTTCGGAACACCCCAGTAGATTTAATTTTTGTGTGGTTACTGATACACTAACCGTTCGGTGTATTTTTCGGGTTTTCTAGAGAAGGGTTCCTATCAAAAATCTTTCCTTTTGTTGGCGGACAATTGTCTTCTATTTCCTGTTAGTTTTCTTTATTTAATTTCCACCTGCCAGGTGATTTGTTTTGGTTTCTGTCTCTGTTTATCTCTACTGAGACTAATGAATGAGGTTTCCTCTCACATAACGAGGTTTATGCAACGTTGGTTTCATGTTCAACCTCGTTTTAATTATCTGGACATAAACCGGTTAGAGGTTTGTAGGGTCATGACGACTTCTCCTGGGAATATTGTTTGGGTGGGAGACTGGAGCGAGTCAACTGGTATCTTGTGTGTTTTTTTTTCTCTCTTCAGAGCTACTTCATAGCTGTGATGAGCTTCATTTTTGCTTGAAAGGTTGTATGCCTCCTTCAAATGGTATGCTGGCGCCCATCGCATTTGTTTTCTTGATTTTGGTGGTTTACCGTCTTTTGGTTGCTTCAGGTCAGTTTCGAGGTGCTTTTTGACGTAAAAAAAAAAATTAAACAAGTTTAATTTTTTCTTAATCTGTTTACTTACTTAATGGACTTTTGAAGGTGAACTTTCAAGGTTTATGGTCATTTGGGGTGGATTTTAACAGATGTCACCTTGGTGCCCTAAACCATCTAAATGGTGCTTTAAACGCCACAACTGTCAAAAACACACCCATAAGCCTATAAAATATCTAATAAAGTACTTTCTGTGCAATTTGGTGGCTTTCATATTTGCTTGATGGATTTATGGAAATTTGGTCTTGATTTTGATAGATGTCATTTTAGTGACTAAACTAAGTAGTCGATTAGAAGTCACGACTGTCAAAAACAGATCCATCAAATGTGTTTTTTCAGTTTTATAGCTTGATGGCGCAAGTTGTCACGTTTGTCAGTGCAATGATGAACGGTCAAACCTGTCAGAAGTGACCGATTTTATAAATGTCAATTGAAAAGCCCAATTTTCGGTCAATTAAAAGATTAACAACCTTCTTCGGATATTTTAAAACGTTTTTAGAGCATTTTTGGAATATTCTCAGGAAGGTTATTCTAATAAATTTAAAAAAAATTAATTAAACCTTAAGACGGCATATTATTAAACAATTTTGTCAAATTATAATTCTGTATCTTTTACTATTTGCCAGTTTTCCATACTTACACTTATTTTGATATAATTACAGTTTTAAAAGCAAAATAATCGAAATTTACTGAGACATTTATCAACTAATACCTAATTGACTTAATAAACATAATAATTAATCCGATTGAAGGTAAAATAACCTGAAATGGTTGTTTACAGCTCCCCCAAGCCAATTTGACGATTCTCATTATGTACCGGTTTTTCGTTGGCTTCCTGAATAATTTTAATTATATTTTAAATAAAGAAAACTAACAGGAAATAGAAGACAATTGTCCACCAACAAAAGGAGAGGTTTTTGATAGGAACCCTCTCCAGAAAACCCGAAAAATACACCGAACGGTTAGTGTATCAGTAACCACACAAAAATTAAATCTACTGGGGTGTTCCGAACAAAACCACTGACGCCAAATCTCACGTAACCAAGCAATTGGGGCTGAGGTCGAACACAGTAGAAAGTCCCCGTACTCCAGGGCCATTAAGGTACTTACAGGGACTCTGAGACTTTCCCCCCATGAACTACCCTCCCAAAAAGCTTAGAGATTAATTGACTATGACGGCACCCAAATTGTCAAAACTGACAAGACAAAATAGAGAATAGAAAAAAAAAAATAAATTTCCTACATGTACGCAAGATTAAACATTAACGCATACAAGTTGCGGGGAAAAACAATTGACACAATCGAGCAAAAGGAAAATTAACTCCCTGACACTCCTAAATCGTCCCAAGAACCCACACGGTAACACTCGTTCCTGAACAAAAAAAACTAAGAGGAGTATCCAAAACGGGAAAAAATCAATAAAGACACAATCGAGAAAAAATTTACTCCCTGACACTCCCAAATCGTTCCAGGAACCCTGACCACACGGTAACACTCATTCCAGAATAAACAAATAAAGGGGAGTATCCAAAGCGGGAAAATCAATTAATTAAAGTCACAATCGAGAAAAATTAAATCCAATAATAAACAAGTCACATTAAATTAAATTAAAAATGATACACGATGTTAAAATGTGTTATTCTGGGTAATACGGTATCCACAGAATCTTTCAACTAAACAACTGTGTACGAAACGTTTGAACACATCATATGTGAATGTGAAGCACTTGGTCAAAGGCGACAAACAATCTTCGGGAAAACTAAGTTAGTACTGAAAGAGATACAAAGAGCACCAAGCAAGGACCTTCTTCACCTCGTACGGGAAACAGGGATAATGGACTGGTGTAACTAAAGTACCACAAACATGGGGACAGTACAATAAGCCATTAGGCTTACGTGCTATCTGGAGCTGACAGCCGACAGACCCATGGAGAAAGAAAAAAAAAAAAAAAAAAAAAAAAAACAACTGTGTATATAAGTACCCGCCACTGTCCCTTAATAATGACACTTATTGCAAAAGGTGTTAGGTAACAAATGTCATTATCACCAAATCAAGAAAACACAAACTTGTTCATTATGGATTCAATCAATTAGAAAAACATACGACCGACTCAAATCGTGTACACCTATTAAACCACGGAATTGCATACAAAGTTAGAGTCAATATTTAGTGATTATTTGGCGGAGTTAGGGACAAATAAGTTCTACCAGTTCTTGGCCTTAGAGTCAATCCTAACAAAAACTAAATCTCAATAATCAGGAGTCAGACGAATGAGCATCAGAATGCTCAGACTCGTCACTTAAAGTCACATCCGGTTTAATGTCAGATACATACCAATCTCCCAAATTATTTCCATCCCTGTTAACCAAACGGTATACCAAATTAGAGAGGACTTTAGAAATAGTACAAGGAATGTACCTAGGTGCCAACTTGGCAGCAAAACCGTCTACTGCTTTAGATAAAACATAATTTTTCTTCCAGACCTAATCTCCAACATGATACTTAACATCTCTCTTTCGAAAATCATAACGTTGTTTACTTTGAATGTAAGATTTATAAAGTCGTTTCCGAACTTCTTCATAGATGTTAGGTAATTCATGAACTGTATTGGGGTTATGCACTTTACCAGAAATTTCCACTTTATTGTCAGCATTATCACTGATTGAACCATCAAATGAACCATCAACAGGTATATTCCTGGCAAAGTTTAAAAATGCAGGAGAGAAACCAGTAATTTCATGTTTGGCCAGTCTAATAGCCTGGGCAACTTGGAAAATAGATTTATGTCAATCCGTGAAAATCCATGAATGTAGGATCTTATTGCAGTGATTATCACTTAGTTGACTCTTTCAGTGTGGTTTACTTGTGCATGATATTTAGCGTTATACCAAATTTTCTGGACACTATACTTAGTCATGAGATCTTTAAACTCCTTGCTAGTAAACTGACTACCATTGTCACAAGAGAAAATTTGGCAAACCCCAAACAAAAGGAAAACTTGATTTTCAATAAACTTAACTATGGCCTTAGAAGTCGCTTTCGCCATAGGGTGCACAAGTACAAATTTAGTGAACCAATCCACCACAACAAGAACGTACTGGTTTCCCGATTTTGATCTTGGATAAGAACCAATTAGGCACTCCAGCAAATCGGATGTTTTACGTCATATATTTTTGGAAGGGCAAGCACAGGACATCCTACCATTAGTTTCATTGTAGAGATCGCTTCTTTAAGACGTTTTTTCGTGGATAATTAGTAGTGGATTGTGAATTTACTTAAAATGGCTAAAATGAATGATTACTATTTTAACATACGTGCCCAAAACCCCGAAGTAGCGGATGGGTACGAAGAGACAATAAAAGTTATTGGTGTTGACACCTTTGAACTTAAAGATGACCAATTTAGCACATCGGCTGCAGATTTTCCTCCTGTAACTAACATGGATATAGTTAGCTACTTAGTTCTTTCCACTAGCTACTATACTGCCCAGCAAATGAAAGCATTTAAAAGTTTGAATGCATTCAAATACTTTGATGCTGGCTTTGTAAGCAAATGTGGAGCTCATAAAATTAGTGACTATATTGTGTTGATAGGAAAGGTATTTTACTTTTCAGTCAGTTCTCTGAACACAATCTATATTTTTATTTTTTATTTAGGTCAAACATTCTCAAAGAATGAATGAACATCCCCTGAAGGTTTGGATTATTTGTCAACTAGATGGAAGTGTAAATAATGCTCATTGCACCTGTATGGCTGGTTTAAGTGAAGTTTGTAGCCATGTAGGAGCTTTGTTGTACGCAGCTGAGTACATAAACAAATGAAAGCAAGCACTTCTTCAACTGATGTACGAGCCATATGGAAAGTTCCAACAGTACGAAAAATTGAATACAAACCTGTCAGTGAAATGAATTTTGGAACTACCTTTCACTACACAGACAATCAAAGTATTCCCCCATATCAAATCAGGAACTAAATCATTTGATGTGCAAAATAGATGAAATAGGCAGCACTTGTCTACTGATGCGGATTATTGAGCCATTTGCAAGTCACATAGCAAGCCAAGTTCCATTAGAAAATAGTATTGACAACCCATATGCCAGCCTTTACCAAGAAGAGTTCCAAACATATTGTTACGATTTTCCCGTGGGTTCACACAAAGTCAATTTAACTCAACAATTAATAAATTTATTACACTTCAAAACACTCCGTACAATAATTAACACAGCTACTAAAAACACTACTACAATTCCACAATTACTCCGCTATTTAAACTTTACCGCGTTCCCAAATTCACTACTACTGCGGTCGAGACCGCGTCTTTTATATTCGCAAACCACGTTCTAGAATGACCGCGAAACGCTTCGCGGGTTGCCTTGATCATTCAAGAATATTCCAGGTAGCGCTTCCTAACTGTGGCCTACTTTAATACGCGCCCGGCCAGATATTGCGGCGCATCGGTTTCATCCCGAGGCGAGCGCTCGTTAAGAAGTATCGAGCATAGTAGGCCCAGACCGTAACACTGCCCCCCTCTTAAAGCTGATCGTCCCGATCCGCTTCATCTAATCCCTGGTATTTCTTGAGTCTGTCCAGATGGACAATTTTCATCTTGCCTTTGGGGCTGCGTTGGACTCTGTACACGACGTCGTTTAACCTTTTTACCACATTGTAAGGTCCCTCCCAAACAGGTGTTAATTTCGGTGATTTGCCTTTCTTCCTCTGAGGGTTAAACAACCAAACTTTATCATCCTTCTGGAACCCTCCCGAATTGGCCCTCAGATCATAACGAGCTTTCATCTTATCGCTAGCTAGATTCAAACTTTCCCTGACCAGATCATGGATGTTCAGTAATCTGTCTTGCAACTCGTCAACGTAGTTCTCAATGTTCGTGCTTTGGCCTGTTGGAGATCCGAACACCACATCACATGGAAGTCGCAGTTCTCGACCAAACAGAACTTTAGATGGTGACTGTCCCGTTGAGTTGTGGACTGCTGCTCTATAAGCCATCAAGAAGAGCGGAATATGCTGGTCCCAATCTTTCTGATGCTGATCAACAACCTTTGAGAGATGTTGCTCTATGGTCTTATTAAATCTCTCGACCATGCCATCCGACTGAGGATGAAGCGGCGTTGTTCGGGTCTTCCTAATGCCTAGCAGGTCACAGAGCCTCTGAAAGAGCTTGGACTCAAAGTTTCGTCCCTGATCAGAGTGTAACTCCAACGGCACACCAAATCTACTGAAGACATTTTCGACGAGAATATCAGCGACTGTGCTGGCTTCTTGATTTGGAATCGCAAACACCTCAGGCCATTTGCTAAAGTAATCCATGGCAACAAGAATGTACTTGTTGCCTCTGTTGGTCTCAGGAAAAGGCCCAGCAACGTCTATGGCTAAACGTTCGAACGGCAATCCTACGTTGTACTGCTTCATAGGCCCCCGGGATCTCGTCTGTGGTCCGTGGCTAGCTGCACAAATGGAACATTGTCGACACCATGATTTCACGTCTTGGCAGTAGTTCACCCAGTAAAAGCGTTGCCGGATTTTGTCCAAAGTCTTATTTACTCCCAAATGAGCACCAGTCTTTCCATTGTGCATTTCCTCCAGTACGTGGTCGACCCTTCCTCTGGGAACTACCAGCTGCTTCCTTATCTCTTTTCCATCGGCACTCTCCCAAGCTCTTTTTAGCAAGCCGCCTTCAACCACAAGCGAGTCCCACTGAGCCCAAAGTGCTTTGAACGTCAGGCCTTTGCTAGAGATTTCTTGCCATGTTGGTCTTGGCTCGCTTTGTTCCTTTCTCAACAACAATGGGCCTATGTCGCTGTCTTCTAGTTGATCCTTCCTAATCTCATCGGGACTCCATTCGTCATCGGCCTTCAGCTGAACTATTCTGATGGACACAACGCCTTCACGTTGTTCCGCTTTCTGGCAATGTTTGCATTCTTCGGCGCAAGGTCTTCTTGATAGAGCATCTGCGTTATTATGCAGCTTTCCGGGTCGATGCTTGATGTTGAAATTATACTGCTGGAGTTTTTCAAACCATCTTGCTACTTGTCCTTCCGGTTGTTTCATTCCGAGGAGCCACTTGAGTGCCGCATGGTCAGTCCTTATCAAAAATTCCTGTCCGTACAAGTACTTGTGAAAGTGATCGACTGATTTTACTATTGCCAGTAGCTCTTTTCTCGTTACACAGTAGTTCCGTTCTGCTTTGGTAAGTTTCCTACTAAAGTATTCTATGACATGTTCTTCTCCGTTTTGGACTTGAGACAATACAGCTCCAATACCAGAATTACTGGCATCTGTGTCTAAAATGAACTTTCCTTTTGATTGTGGATAACTGAGGATGGGACTGGAGCAAAGTGATGCCTTTAACCTTCTGAACGCCTGATCACATTGGGTATTCCAACAGTAGGGTGTTTTGTCCTCAGTAAGTTGATGTAGCGGAGCTGCGATGTTGGCAAATCCTTCCACAAACCGTCTGTAGTAGGTGGCAAGTCCTAGAAAGCTTCTGAGTTCGTGTTTATCCTTTGGTACTGGCCATTCTCTAATTGCTTGGATCTTCTTGTCGTCCGTCTGGATTCCGTCGACCGACACCACATGCCCAAGGAATTCGACTTGCTTTTGGAAGAACCAACACTTTTTGGCGTTCAATCGAAGATGGGCACCACCTATTCTAGCAAATACTTCTTGCAAGTTGTCCAGATGTTCTTCAAAAGTTTTTCCCATCACCATGATATCGTCCAGATAAACCAAGCAAGTCTTCCAGTTAAGGCCACGAAGCACAATTTCCATTAGTCTTTCAAACGTAGCAGGAGCATTACAAAGTCCGAAGGGCATCACATTGAATTGGTACAGCCCATTTCCAGCAGAAAAAGCAGTCTTCTCCTTATCTTGCTCCTCAATGCCAACTTGCCAGTACCCACTCTTCAAATCTAAAGTAGAAAACCAACAGGATCCTGCCAAAGTCGTCAGTGTGTCGTCGATACGGGGAAGTGGATAGCTGTCCTTTTTGGTCACGTCATTCAGTTTTCGGTAATCTACACAAAATCTGCTTGATCCATCTTTCTTAGTGACCAGAACAACAGGTGATGACCAAGGGCTGCAGGATTCTTCTATAACTCCGTCGTCAAGCATCCTGTCCACTAATTCCTGCACTTCCTGTTGTTTGGCTATTGGTAGTCTCCTAGGTGGTTGTCGAATCGGTTGTGCATTGCCGGTGTTAATTCGGTGTTTTACAATGGTAGTTTTTCCCATATTGTTCGGTGTTCCAAATATGCTACCATGGTCCAAAATCAGTTTCCGAGCCTTCTTCAGTTGTGGTGTTGACAGATGTTTCCAGGTCTTTTCAAGTTCATTTAAGAGCTTGTTTTCCCCCAACTGCTCCTCCTGTTCTGGTAACCCATCGCAATTGGTTATTTTGACTACAGGCTCGAATACCGCAATAATTTCGCCTTTGTTGATTTTTACGTCGTCTGAAAAAATGTTTGCAACTCTTATTGGGACTTCACTTCCTCCATTTACAAGTGATTTCCCAATGAGGCATCTTCCTGGTCGGTCCGGGTTTCGTACAAGTATAACACAGCTCCCAGAATTCTGCTCCAAATGTCCAATGATTATTTGCTCGGAATTGCCGCTTATTTTTACTGTCTGAGATGCCAAAACATTAATGGGTGACTCACAGCGGTGACTGGTTGACAGGATGAACTCTTCACTTCCAAACCTTAGGATATTTTGCTCGGGATTAAAAGAAAATCCATGTTGACGAATCAGGTCCATTCCCAGAATAAATTCATCTTCAATATCTGCTACTAACACGGTGTGGTAAAACGTAATCCTTCCAAGGCAAATCTTGACTGTTATTTCTCCTAAAACTTTAGCCGATTCTCCAGTCACAGTGCGCAGGAGAATACTTCTTCGTAAAGGCTTAACTTGACTTTTATCCACAAGGTTTGACCGGATCAAAGATACTGCCGCACCGGTATCCAAAGTAAAAGTAACGTTCATCGCATCCACCTTTCCATCTACGTTCAGGCTTCCCATTGATCTACCCAGGCTTCTGATGGAGATAATTCTGGGGGCTTTGTTTTCGCTAGTCAACATTCGCCCCATAATGTTGACTAGTGGGAGTTTTCCTGGTCCCTTCTGGATGGTTGTACGTCCCTCGTTGGAGAGCGGGACGGTATCCTTACTCGACAATCTCGTTTAATGTGTCCCGTACGTCCGCATCGATAACACTCCACTCTAGTGATCGGGCGTGACCGTTCTAACTGTGTGGACTGGCCATTTGCTGATGCTGCCATTTGTTGCACTAATTGGCCGACCATTGATTCAATTTTACTTATTGATGTAGCAACATGATCGGCTGGCGGTTCTCTCTCCTCTTGAATAGTCACGGCCCTGATTTTTGGCTTTAAGTCGTTGCACGCAGCTTCAACTTCCAGCGCTCGAATCAGTAATTCGCTGCTGTTGCTTCCTTTGAACATCTTCAGCATTTTCTTTACTTCCAGATCTCGAATCCCATCTACAAAACACTGTGCCACAAGTTCTTCTTGGATTTCATCCGGGACGGCTGGGTAAGCCAGATGCACAAGGCGACGAATTTCGGCCTCAAACTCTTGTAAATTTTCACCAGTTTTCTGCAGTCTTGCCTTTAATTGTGTTTGGTACACTCCTTTCCTATGCTGATCCCCATAACGTCGTTCTAATGCAGCTACTAATGCGTCATAGTTGCTTTGTTGGGCGATAGGCAGAGTCTGTAACAGCTCCAATGCAGGTCCTCGTAATGCCACTATTAGTGCTACAGCCATTTCCTCGTTACTCCATCCATTTGCATTTGCAGCGGCCTCAAATTGGAGTTGGTACATTGCCCATGAAGTTTGACCGTCGTATGTGGGAGGCTTGATCTTGTTGAGCCCGTTTCGGGTGATCACTGTAGAGCTGGCTCCTCTGCTGTCAATTTTCCGCTCTAAGTCGCGTAGCTTTATCTTGACATCATTCTGAATTATATTAATGTCCTCCCGAACATCAATCTGAATTTTATTAATGTCCTCCCGAACACCGTTCTGAATTTTATTAATGTCCTCCCGAACATCGTTTAATTTTAACTGAACATCACTCTCCATCTTTCTGAGACTATCGGTTACATACTCTTGGATTTCTGTTTTGGTCCCTGCTAGAACGTTCAATATTTCTTCGTTACGCTTTTCTTGCCGCTCTCTATCTTCTTCTTTGTCTTGTTGTCGAATTCTTTCTTCTTGTTGTCGAATCCTTTCTTGTTCTTCCTTGTTTCGTTTTCGAATCTTTTCTTGTTTTTCTTTGTCTTGTTGTCGAATTCTTTCTTCTTGTTGTCGAATCCTTTCTTTTTGTTGTCGAATTCTTTCTTGTTGTTGTCGAATCCTTTCTTGTTCTTCCTTGTGTTGTTTTCGCATCTTTTCTTGTTCTTCTTTGGCTTGTTTAAGCATAGCTTCAAATTGGGCCTCCATGTTTGCACTTCGACGTCTTGTTATTGGCATAAAATAAATTTAACACACCACTGTTCCGAAAATCTCTAGTCCGGTCCTGAACACAAGTCTCTAACCCGAAGTTTAGTTCCAATTCACGTCGCACTAAAGTCTGATCCCACTTCTGACACCAATTGTTACGATTTTCCCGTGGGTTCACACAAAGTCAATTTAACTCAACAATTAATAAATTTATTACACTTCAAAACACTCCGTACAATAATTAACACAGCTACTAAAAACACTACTACAATTCCACAATTACTCCGCTATTTAAACTTTACCGCGTTCCCAAATTCACTACTACTGCGGTCGAGACCGCGTCTTTTATATTCGCAAACCACGTTCTAGAATGACCGCGAAACGCTTCGCGGGTTGCCTTGATCATTCATGAATATTCCAGGTAGCGCTTCCTAACTGTGGCCTACTTTAATACGCGCCCGGCCAGATATTGCGGCGCATCGGTTTCATCCCGAGGCGAGCGCTCGTTAAGAAGTATCGAGCATAGTAGGCCCAGACCGTAACAATATTCTTTAGCTGAACTTGTCAGTATTGGGTTTTCCCTCAATATTTCCATTGCTGAAGATGATTGTCTTAAAGTGCAAGAAGCCACAGTTACTCAGTCATTATGTGAGAGTTGGTTTTGTGTGAATGGGGAAAAAAACATGATGAAAGATGGGATACAAGCTTATGAAAATGAGCAAAAAATTTTTCATGATAACTTTGTAATCAAACCAGTTGGGTTCTGCATAAATTCAGAATATCCATATTTTGGAGCATCCCCAGATGCCATGGTTTCATATTTGTGCTGTGGATCAGGATGTGTGGCAGTCAAGTGTCCATTTCTGTTAAAAAACAATTCAATTGAAGACATGTGTAAAAAATCATCATTTTTTTTTTAAACAAAGTAAAAATGGAATTTTTTTAGATAAATCACATTCATATTTTTATCAAATCCAACAACAGATGGCAATTACCAAAACACAATTTTGTGATTTTGTTGTTTGGAGTCCCTCAAATGCACTATTTGTGGAAAGAATTGACTTTGATTAAGAGTTTTGGTATTATAATTGTGAAAAAAGTACTCTCTTTCATCAAAAAATAATTTTACCAGAACTTTTAGGGACATTTTTTACTACAAATTCTGACAAGTCAATGTTGTATTGTGTTTGCAAATCTGCAGATGATGGTTCACCAATGATTTGTTGTGATAACGAAAACTGTGACATTAAATGGTTCTCTTTTAAATGTGTTAATTTAAAAGAAACTCCTGATGATATATGGTTGTGCCCAAATTGTATTAGGATTTAAGTTCAGGTCAATATATTACTATTGTTTGACTAATAAATAAAGTTGTAAACCTTTGTTTTATTCAGTATACAATTTATTTTATTATTAGATTTAGTATTACTAGTACTTATATGTACTAGTTTTTCATATAATAAATCACACTGTTTAAGAGTTAAGTTTCTATAATGTTCTAAATTTGTTACAAACATATTATGTAATATTATAAATAACAAGATTTAACATTTACATAATAACATAATAAGTTGATGTCATGTGTGATTTTTTTAATATTAAAAATACCTACCAAATAATAATTATATTGTTTATGATATATTCAAACAATTATTATATAATGCTTTAATATACCATTGGAAACTAAGTTTATTGCATTTAAATTTATATAATTTAAAAATACTTTAATTTAATGGGACAACTGAGGGACATAAATTTACTAAACCACAGCACACTAACACTATCTCATCAAGCAAAGCATTCGTTTCTCGATTTGCTAACAAGTGATGTGACTGTCAAACTAGGTGTGACTCGCGACTTAGGTAGATTGCTCATCAATGGAGTAGGATTCCTTGCAACAAGCCAAAAATTATTACGAATGTGGGCCAAAAGCATTTGAGGTCGCGCAATGTAGAAGCATTTTATGTTCTTGTTTGAACAATAGTATTGTGAAAGGATGCCTTGGCTGAAAGAATCGCCGGGTGCTTTTTATCGAATGAGAAAGATGAATTTTTTAACCTGCCTCCAACTCGAATAAGTTCATCAACAAGAAAGGGAACTAAGCTAAGAAGACCTCTTCTCTTTCTGGAAACCACCCCCCTGGCTATTAAATCGTGCATTTCAGATGGAAAAGATTGTCTTTGGACAAGTTTTACTAAGACCAGTTTAGCTTGGCGAAGCTCTTGAATTGTCAAATGACCAGTGGATCTTTGAGATTTAAGATGGAGTGTTTTTCCTAGTCGTATAAATCTTAAACTTTAGGCTGTAGTACGCACTAATCGTATAAAAGACGAAAAACGATTAAAGGGAAACGAGTCGTTATAGTCTACTTCAACAAAAATTTGACTTGCTTTACATTTTGTCTCCGGAAGTTGCTCAACTGGAAAGGGACTTTGTGAGGTAATGTCAATAGGCCACGTTTCCTCAGAGGTTTCGAGCCATTCAGGACCACAAAACCATAGTTTTGAAAGAACTAATTCATTTGGAAACAAGCCTCGGGAAAGGATATCTGCAGGATTGTCTTTGCTAGGTAAGTATCTCCAAGAACAAGTTGAAGTAAGAGACTGAATAGTAGCTACTCGATTAGCTACGAATACTTGCAAATTACTTGGAGGTGATTTTAACCAAGCTAGGGCAACTGTTGAGTCTGACCAAAGAAACGTATCAATAGAATTCATATCCATGGCTGTGTTAACCTTGTGAAATAAGTTTGCCAGCAGAACAGCAGCGCAAAGTTCTAAGCGGGGAACGGTTCAGGATTTTAGTGGTTCATGTTTTATACATTAATAATTTTGACCTAGCAGATCCATCGGATCTTAAAACACGCACATAGAGACAGGCGCCATAGGCGGCATTCGAAGCATCACAGAACCCAAGTAATTGCATAGAAGCAGTGCGTTTGCTAGATACCCACCTAGGAATGGACAAATCCTTTAATCCTGGTAATTGAGAAGCAAAACCTGTCCATTGTTTTACTAGGTCAGGAGGGACAGGCTGGTCCCAGGTTGACTTCAATGACCATAGAATTTGAAGAATTATCTTAGCTTTTATAATGACAGGACTGATTAATCCTAAAGGATCATAGATCTTTGACATTTCTGATAGTATTACTCTTTAGTAACGGGTTTAACTAAATTTAGCGAAGATACTGAAAAGTGTCTGAGCTTGAACATCTAAGTTTCTCGAAAGGAGACACAATGACACTTTATTAGGATTGGGTAATGATAATGGACCAGAAATAAACCAACCTAACTTGCTTTTTTGAAGATATGGCATGCCGGAACCCAAAGAAATTCTTTCTAGGCATAACAAGTCTCAAAAAACTTCAGCACCTATTAGAAGATCAATTTTGTTTGGTTCGTAGAAAGTAGAGTTGGCCAAAAGGCAGTGTGAGGGTATATTTAATATACTATCAGATAACCAGACAATTCAGATTTTTAGCATAGTTAAAATGACGTGACCTTAATGCAATGTTGCAGGATGCAGTAATGTTGGAGCTTGTCTGGCCAATGCCTGAAATCGATGAACTAATTTTTTGTTGCTTAATGCCCAAAATGCTTGCAAACTCTTTAGAAATGAAATTAGACATAGAGGCATTATCTAAAAGAGCCCGACATAAATGTAATTTGCCGTTTGTGTCAAAAACTTCAACCACTGCAGTAGCAAGAATAACTTGGCTCTGAATTGTTTGATTATGCAAAGAAACTTGTCGAGTATACGAACTTACGTTCATGTTAATGGTTGTACTTTGGTCGTTGTGCAAAAGTGAGTTATTCTTTTTTTGACAATGCTTGCAGTTTCGTGCTCTACACCTTTGCACACTATGACCCTTTTGTAAACAATTAAAACAAAGATTTAAATTTTCAACTTTAATTTTCCGCTCAGAAATAGGTAAGGAAAAAAATTTGGTACAATCATAAATTAAATGAGCTTCGGAGCAATAAAAGCAAGATGGATTTTTACTGGTTAAACCTGTATAAAATGATTTGGGCACCTTACCTTTATGCATTGCTACCTTGTCTAAAAAGTCGGCCCTTGAGACTTTATGCATTGCTACCTTGTCGAAAAAGTCAGCCCTAATTCGTCAAGAGTAGGTAAATCATTTGCAAACTCTTGTTGTTTCTAGTCTTTAATAGTGTCAATATCAAGCTTAGAAGTAACCAAAAAAATTATTAAAGGATCCCAAGAAGTTGTTTCGATGCCCAAAGATTGTAAAGAACGTATATTTTTTTAAACTGTATCTACAAGATTTCTATAAGTGTGTGAAGAGTCCTGTTTGACTTCATAAATGTTAAATAACGCTTTGATATGGTTGTGAACCATTAAACGTTTGTTTTCAAATCTTTGACATAAAATTCCCCAAGCTATTTTGTAGTTTTCAGCAGTAACACTGATAGCTTGAATACAATGAGAAGCAGAACCTTCAAGTGAGGCCTTTAAATAGTGGAATTTTTCATCAACAGTCATCAAGAGTTGAGTTACCATGTACCAAAGATAAGAAAAGGTCTCTGAATCCAAGCCATTTTTCAGAAATACCAGCAAATTTGGGTAACTCAATGACTGGTAATTTTGCAATTGGTTTTCTAACTTGAACACTTGGAAATGATACCTCTCCGGTAGGTGCAAGCACTGGAACCTCATTTATTGGCGTTTTAAAAGAAACAAGAAACTGTTTTACATTTGACATTGTTGTAAAATACAAATTTTCAAAAGTGACTAAATCATTTTCATCTACTTTACCTTGATCTAATCTCTCTAGCTCAATGGAGACGTCTGAATATTCATTCAACAAGTTAAACTCTAGATCAGATAAACGTAATTCTAATTGCATTAAAGTAGCTGAGTTTGGAGTCTCCTCCCTAACGGATTTAAAATAATTTGAAAAACGAGTCAGCTTGCTTTTAATATTTGCACGTTTACGAATTAAACAACGAACACACACACTCTCTGCATCATTATGTGCCTGTGTTACCTTGGACTCCAGAATGCAGGAAGGCTTGTATTTTTTCCTTAGCACTGTTCCTTTCTGTATGAAAATACCTGGCTATTAAGCTTTTAAACTTGATTTCCTTTTCTTCAATGTTTCAAAGCCTTTTCTCGCTATAGACTTTGCTATAATTATAAGCAATAATGACGTCCAGAACTTAATGGTGCAGTTCCAAAGATTCCCTTTTAGATGTGCATTTGACGCACGCCTAAAAACACAATGTTAATGGTTCGAAATACGTCAAACTTGCCGGTGACTGCTGATTTAAAACTTGTTTAAATCAGACTCGAACGACCAAATATGTTCGGGCTTTACTGGCCCTAATGTTGATTGAGTGGACTGTATTAATCAAAACGGATTGTTACTGATAAATGAAAATGCCCAGCTCCACCTTGAACGGTATATTAATGAAATAAACGTATTAATAACGACTTGGGGCTTCATAGACAACTACTGCGGCGGTGCGGCGGACCGACGTAACAGGTGATGGCGCTGGCGCATCGGGCGTTGGCTGCTTGTTGCCAACGTGTGGTCAGAAAATAGGCGATTCTTAACGTAAACAAATTGTTAGCTTAAAAAATTAAATACAGTGCATATAGACTGTTCACGATTTTTCTGGATATCTATCCTATACATGGAATTTTCCGTGTATAATGAAACGACAACAATTTCTAAACGCCGAGAAAGACATTTTCTTTTTATTATTCAAATGGTCATTGAACGTTGTCACATTTAAGTAAACAATTACCATTATTTGGCTGATGTACAAAACCAATAGTTTTAAGAACAACTGTAGTACGGATTAATTATTTAATAAGTAATAGATGTCTATCATTAAAACACCAATGCTTACTTTCCTCGAAATAACCAATTTAACAAAATAAAACAAGTTATTTAATATATATTAATTTATGAATCTTGTTTAACTCTAAGAAGAAGACACTTGCATTATCGAACATCTCATTATTAGTTCGCAACGCGGCAATGAAATTGAAAGAAATATTTTCCTATAAGCTTAAATAAAAATCATTGGCAAAAATATACAGAGGGCAAAATTCCATGCATAGAGTAGATCCAAGGTCGTGAACAGACTATAAGTAGTAAACTATAGGCTATTTAGTTAAAAAGAGCAAAAAAAATAAATTTTTAAGCTATGAATTTCTTTGACAATTTTATGTAATACTACATTATGTTTTCTTGGTTTTTGGTCAACTTTTCAGGCCAATTTTTAATGTGAACGTTTCAGACTTTATTTAAATCCTTCTTCAACACAAGATTACGGGTGAACAATAGATAGAAGGTTTTACATTTCAATAAAAAAACAATAAAACATTTTTATAAATAGACTTACCTATCGATAAAAAGCAGCACACAGAAACACACAAAAGTGACAACATAATTTTGACTATGTAAGCAGCTAAGTATGACATCATATTGTAACATAGTAATTACACTATGTTCCGTACCTGCATTTGCTTCGGTCTCCCCCAATACCAGACTTATGTAAACAAGATCGGCCAATTGGGGTCATGACGTCGGTATAAATACAGCTTCAAAGCACGTACTAATTACTGATCTCTGGGTTAGTCTGAGTCCACCATCTGTGTAGCCTTTTAGTGTAGCAGGTGGTAACCAAGTGCAACACCCGGGAATCAGCCTGTTAAAGGAAATAGCACGGGCGAGCAGCATTAGTTGCCGTACCGGCTTACCTCCCTTTAGCAGTACCATAGCGTCTTAGACGGCGTGGTGAATGCCCTGGGACACTAGTCTAGGGTTCTATTCACCCCCGGTAAACGTGTGCTCTCCGCGAACCTCAGTAACCACTCCCGCTGATACACCGTACATCATGATCCTCACCATCTTGGCGATCTGGGGGTAAGACTATTGTAACTATTATCTCGAATAAAAGTGGATTACCTGTACACCTGTGGTTTCCTTCTTCTGAGCTACCCCTTAACGTGACAATATTATTTTTATTATTTTAAATAATTTATTTTGAGGGGTTACATTTTAAACATTTTGGCCATATTGTCAGTAGCCTTGAAAATAAGCAGTCCCAAACTGAACAGTCTATTTGTTGGAACAACAATTTGTTTATATTAACAACGTTCCTGAGATAACCTGAAACCCTCTGTCTACCCTTCCACATTGGCATCAATTAATTATACCAAAACAAATTTTACATCCAGGATGGCACAGAAGTGTGGTGGCGCAAAAGTCCCATATTGTTGTTATTTCAGGTTTTTCTAAAAAAATCTTAATATTAAAGTTAATCAGGATCATTTGGCCTACATCATAAAAATACTTTCGACTATACTGGGTGTTGCGCAAGTGCGGGGCAAACATATTTTTTGTTTTTTAAATGAAATCCTGTATATTTTGGCATATTGATATTCCATGTAAAATTCTGCATCTGAATCAGTTTTCAGCTTTGCATAAACTCGCGGCGTTGCCAACTCATTTAACAAAATAATCAAATTAGGGACAAAACATAAGTATTTGTTATCGGTAATAATTGCATTATTACTTGTAATAAAGTGATCAAAATCGGCCTAAAGGGAGTCAAACATGTAAGTAAAAGCTTAAATATAGCTTAATAGGCAGAATTTTACAAATATGCATAAATATACGGGATGTTTCATTTAAAAAACAAAAAACATTTTTGCCCCGCACTTACGCAACACCCTGTATAGTCGAAAGTATTTTTATCTCGTACACCAAATGATTCTGATAAACTTTTATATAGCTTTTTTTATTAAAAAATCAAAAGCAACAACAATATGGGACTTCGTTGTACGGAGTATAGTACGGTACATCTATTCGAAATCGAGGCGTTGGCAACCTTTTATGATGAACTCTCTAAGAATGACGTCAAACTAATAGAAATTGTTTTTAACTGCAACTCTTATTATCCAATTTTGTGTTTTGAAATTGTAATCTGAGATTCAGTTTTATTTCTTCTACAGGATTCCATCCTTAATTTTAATAGAAATAATTCATGCAAGTACCCTATTATAGTTTTGTGCCGGTTGGAACAATTATGCTGATTACCTACTTGATCTCATCCCTTTTCTTCAGCGTATACAGCATAGCGGTGGATTCACTTTTCCTTTGCTTCTGTAGGTTTAATTTTATAACATTTGGTCAAATCATAATAATTATATATTTTTAGTGGAGGACTTTGATAAGAACAATGACAAACGTAAACCATATTACATGTCCAGAAACCTATTGAAAATTTTTAGCAAGAAGAATAAGGGTCTCAAGTACGAGTAACACTATAAAATCATATTAAAAATGAAGTTTATGAAAGAAAGTTTATATTTAGGGAGGATTATTCCGAAAAGTATTTAGGAAAATTAAATTAGCGTTCGTAAACTGATTTGGGTCAAAAACGTATTACTTTGCTTTCTCTAAAGCCGACGCAAGAATATTGACAGCGACAGTTGTCAATATTCTTGCGTATGACTTTGCGAATGACTAGTCATTTGTCACTACCACTATGCCTGCCGAAACGAAAATTTCTTCGAGGTCATTAGGGTGCTGTGCATCTGTGCTGTTTTCTCTATGAATATTCTGACTCCAGACTTGTACAGGGTGGGCAAATAAGCGAGGTAAGCGGCTGTACCTCCGAAACTAATGATCGTAGAGAGTTACGGTAAAAAAATTTATAGGTTAAGTAGGCAAGGGAAAATGCTGGAAATTATTTTCAAGTTTCCAAGATGGCTACCAGAGGGCGTTTGCGCCATCTTGAATTACATAAAGTTACGTTTCTTGTGATTTTCCCCAATGAATGCAACAAAAAAGTATTTGCGTTTTAATGTTAACATAAAGTCGAACATTTTTTGAAAAAAACATTTTTCTCTATCTTTCGAAATAAAGTGGTGGGGGGTATATGAATGTTGTTTTAAATAAATGCCTGTAACTTCGAAACGTCTTTAATACATTTGGATAAATTTGGTATCATTGAAAAGAGCATTTCTTGGGCTTTTAGGTTTCTTCTGATAATGACAGTTGGGACCTAAACGGCCTCCGATAGAGAGCCGCGTTATTTGATATTATAACCAAAATAATGGATTTTCTCAAAAAATTTAAATGCAATGATATGACTTTTTGTAGACTAGAAAATAGACAAATGACTAACCAATAAGCCTGCGCAAACCGCATCTTAATATTTTTTTTTTTTCTTTTTTTTTTTGTCATTTGTCTATTTTCTAGTCTACAAAAAGTCATATCATTGCATTTAAATTTTTTGAGAAAATCCATTATTTTGGTTATAATATCAAATAACGCCCTCTATCGGCGGCCGTTTAGGTCACAACTGTCATTATCAGAAGAAGCCTAAAAGCCCAAGAAATGCTCTTTTCAATGGTACCAAATTTATCCAAATGTATTAAAGACGTTTCGAAGTTACCGGCATTTATTTAAAACAGCATTCAAATACCCCCCACCACTTTATTTCGAAGGATAGAGAAAAATGTTTTTTTCAAAAAATGTTCGACTTTAAGTTAACATTAAAAGGCAAATACTTTTTTGTTACATTCATTAGGGAAAATCACAAGAAACGTAACTTTATGTAATTCAAGATGGCGCAAACGCCCTTGGTAGCCATCTTGGAAACTTGAAAATAATTTCCAGCATTTTCCCTTGCCTACTTAACCTATAAATTTTTTTACCGTAACTCTCTACGATCACTAGTTTCGGAGGTACAGCCGCTTACCTCGCTTATTTGCCCACCCTGTACAATTACTCCATGTGTTTCTACACCTACTTCTCATACAAGGAAATTTCGGATCCTTTTTGCTGTTGCGGAAAATATTATGTGAAATGATTAAGAATTCCTTTGTCAGTTAGTTTTTCTGGCCCCGGTGTCAAAACAAAATTCTACATTTTTGTACTTCCAACTTTAATATGAATGGCAGAGACGTTAAGAAGACCAGTGTTAAAAGAATGTAGTGTGATGCAAAAAGAATGTGTATGTGTTAAAGCCGTTGTTTGGTATTACATTGCGTTAGACTGAAAATAATGGCAACATACACTGGTTGAAATACCACGTTTTTACTACTTACAAGTCATCGTTCCACCTATTTTTTAAGAAGTAGAGGCAGAACCATAGAATGAAAACAAAAGAAAAAATGGCCGTAGAAGCATCTTAAAAGATTTATAAGACTATTCTTGTAGTAAAATAATCTGTTTAGTTTAATCTCAATTACTTATTCTTTGCTGGGTATTTAAAGATCAGGTAATCCTGCTTGGTATGGAGATGATTATGGGGTACTTTACATTGTGTATAATTTTATGTTTAGGTTTGTACAAAGAACACAAATGATTTTGATCTTTGACTGTTTTAAAACATTTATTTGTTGATTTGTTCAGAGTCGATTCTTACTACAAGCATGCCTATTTTTTATATTCGATAAGCTCTTTTCTTTTCCAATCTCCCGCTGACATGTTACCGCGTGACATTGTTGACCTTGTTGACATTGTTTGACCAAACTTACGGTGTTGTCAAATCAACTAACGTTGCCAGCTTGTATTTTAGTGGACTGCGCCCTTGAAAGATAAACTGTCACAGGACATTAAAAAATGCTTTATGAGCAAGTAAAACTAACTTAGCCTGATTACAAAAATAAACTGTTAACCTAAGTTTCACATAATGGAAGGGCGCACAATCTCTGCACTGCCCGCACTATATCCTCCGAAGAGGTACGCACAGTCACTGTTCGAACCACGCCATCACTGCCTCTGAGAAGCTCCATTATTCTTTCTCGCGTCCAATAAAGTGGTGGGCAACTTGAATTGACGCCTGATGAGAGCTTGTCATCCAGCAGGAACGTTGCTGAAGTGTGTTGAGATAATCCCGGTTCCATTTGTTCCAAAAACGTTGAACGGGTTTTTGGATAATTTGGTATTGCTTTAGACGATTCTCAGGAATAATGGTGAAGTTTCGCTTGTTGAACGGCTTCCCACAAGCCACCGTGGTGTGGGGAATATGGAGGATTAAAATTCCATTCTTTGCTATTACTTAAGAACTAGTTTATTACCTCACGGTCATTGACAAATTTTTTAAAAGAAGTGATTACTTCTCTTATTTTGCGATTGGCGCCAACAAAATTGGATCCATCGTCACTATAAACTCGTCGGTATAGACTGCGACGTGAAATAAAGCGTTTGAAAGTATTTAAAAAAGCAGAAGTAGAGATCGTTAACTTATTCCAAATGGATGGATGGATCAGTTGGTAATTCGGCCATTTTGCATTGGATTGACACTGAAACAAGTTATGCTTTTTCTCAAGATATTTCGAATTGTAGAACGTCCATTTAATATCCAAAAGCGTTGTCGAGTTGATGCTAAAATAGATTGAGAGCCTGCGTGAAGATGGCGATGATGTTCATTTAGAATAATTAGACGGGGGAGTGTATTATGTTGACTCATCATTGGATGTTTAGCATCGTCCGAGAGAACTTGACTTTGACAGTCGACCACCCACACGTAATACCCCCTGCGAATGGATGAATGAATCTAAATTTTTTAAGCGTGAATTACTTGACAATTGGTTTGATTTCTCAAGACTGATAATATCAGAGGCAAATTACTCTCTTTGTTCAATTTTTACTAAAGTTAGCAAGGAAGTGTTAAGCTCACTTCGCGTTATTTCTCCTGTAATCTTGATATGATTTTTTCTAAAGTTATTTGCAAAACGAAGGCAAAGCTCAACTATTCTCAAGGAGTTTAGATAAAGTAGAAAACTTGTTAAATAGATCCAAAATTGTGAGTGGTAGTAATAAGTGAAATTTGTGGCTTACGTTTCTCTAACTCCGTTGAAGTTTTTTCAAACAGCTGTGGCCAAGAAGAGTCACTTTGCCGAAGCCAAGCAGGTCCATTCCACCACAGATCATTATTAATAAGACTTATTGGGTCGGTACCTCTGGATGCAATATCAGCTGGATTATATTCCGAAGGCACATGTCGCCAATCAGCTTCAGGTGTTAATTTGAATTTCACTTATCCCATTGCCAACAAACAACTTTAAGGTATTCGGTGCTGATATTATCCATGCGAAAACTATAGTACTATCACACCACAATATTGCGCGATTTATTTTAAGATTCAATGACTTAATAATCTTATCATAAAGTTGGCTCAGCAGAAAGGCTCCGGACAGTTCCAACCGGGGTAAGGTTATTGTTTTTAAGGGTGCTACTCGTGTTTTAGAGCAAAGTAGTTTTGCAACTAAATTATTCTGATTATCAGTAGTTCTGAGATAGATACAAGCTGAATATGCCTTTTCAGAAGCATGACTGAAGCCACGAATTTCGATGTAATCAAAACCTGAAAGAAAAACATGACGTGGCACTTGGATATTATTTACATGTTGCATGTTAGCGGCATAATCAAGCCAAAATTTTGTCACGTTGTCTGGGAGCACTTCATTCCATCAAATTTTAATTTGCCAAATAGTCTGCATCCGAATTTTAGCGGTAATAACAATGGGAGAAATCAGGCCTAGCGGATCAAACAATTTTGATATTTCAGAGAGAACGATCCGCTTTGTGACCTTTTGGGATCATAATGGTACATTATTGAATTTATAATGCAGAACATCTTCGTTGGCTTTCCAAAAAAGACCTAAGGTCTTTGTAGCCATATCTTCTTTAAACTGATATAGATGATGTAGCGCTTTTCTTGCGGATTTCTTCGGTTACGTTGCCTCGGGCGCCACCTTCGTTATTTATAGTGGCTGAAGGTCCACTTTGCGGTACCTGGGTAGCCTTTAGACAGCTGGAGAAAAGTTCCAAAGGGTTCGGGAAGAAAACAAAAATTAAAACAACTGTTTCCTCTAAATGCACTGTATTGCGGCTCTCGGTACTTACAGTAAATACTTACGGTAACGGATAACCAATGAAACGGAAGTTACCTTATTCGGTGATACGGGGAAAGCGTGTAACGATAATGAAAACTACCTACGGACCCTTCACTACTGTTTAGCCTGACTACTGTAGATTAAAACTGTCTGTGACACGGTGTAAGTACGGCGGTACGGTACGGTTATGTAAAACTGACTACTCGGCGCCGGAATTCGTTCCAAAAACCCAAAGAGGCCCAATTACGTGACCAGCGGTGTTCCCGTCACTCGACCTAACCTCTAGGTGCCGCCCCGATTCCCCGGGGTTCGACAAATAGAGCCTCCGTTGCACACTGTTTCCCCAATCATGCAGCAGAGGTTTCAAGTCTCGTGACGTTGCCAGTCACACAGCCGCTAATCCCTCCAATATCCCCAAACCCGTTGGCTACTCCGTTTCCCCGGAGCTAAGCAAACGAGTCACAGGATTCACCGTTCCCGCTTGCTACACCGTTTCCCCGGTGTCCAACAAACAGGAACAGGACCAGAAGGATTACCTAACTGTTTTCACAATAAAGTAACTGTAGCCGGCGCCGTCTTACCAGAAATACCCTCAAACGAAAAACCCCGGAAAGATATAGCAAATGCCCCAAACGGAAATCCCCGGAAAAATACTGAAAATGCCCCAATTTACAGTTTGTTAAAATAGCTACAGTTAACGGTACGGGTTTAAACAGCAAACAGAACAAATACCGGACGGTCGGTATGTGCCTATTTTTTACTTACAGATTCACGGAGATAAGAGTTATCGATCGGCACGAAACGGCTAAGCTGGCTGGTTTCGATCTTTTGATGATCGAAGAATCCCCGTTTTCCGGTGCGGGGCCTTCTTTTATACACAAAACCCACGGTGGGGGCTGTTAGTGGCTCAACTCTCAGCGCACACCGAACCATTTCGAACGGCACCGGACGGCCCCGACAAAATCGACGCCACGACGGCCGCGGTCTAGCACCCAGCAGTGAAGGTCACGCGCATTTAAATCAATTCATTAGCAAAAATAGTAACTTCGTTACAATGATTAAGTGAAAAATAGTTTTGATCTAACACTTCACTCCGATTGGATCCCCATTTTCGAGGATGCAACCCATAAGACTTAAGTAATATAGCTAAATTTTGTTTTAAATTAATTGCATCTTGAATATTAGCCGCTCCAGTTAACAAGTCGTCAACATAAAAATCGTTAATAATGGCATGAGATTCTAGAGGAAAACACTTTTCTTTTTCAAATCCTATTTGCTGCAGGCATCTTATTGACAAGAATGCACTACTTGTTCGATAAGTATTTAGACGATAATGCTTGATCTTTTGATTTTCATTGGTCCGCCACACTATGCGCTGCAAGTAGCGTTGTTATTCAATGACCTGAATTTGGCGATACATTTTGTCAATATCACCAGTTATAGCTACATTTTGCTTCCTAAATCGTAATAAAATTGTGAAAAGGTCACGTTGCGTGGTTGGTCCTACTTTTAGTAAATCATTAAAAGAAATATTCGGTGTTGACTTACATGAGCCGTCGAACACAACTCTTAACTTTGTGGTCAAACTTGACTCATTTATGACCCCATGATGAGGAAGGTAGAAAATTCCAGGAGATATATCTGATACTTCATTTGGATCTATTTGAGTCATATGTCCAAGTGACTCATATTTGTTCAAAAAATTAATGAACTTTCTTTCCATACTGAATAATCGTTTGGTTGCATTAGATATGAACCCAACAGTCCTACACCAACTCTGATTGGTAAAGTAACAACAAATTGTCCATGCTCATTTCGTTTTAATGAATTTACAAAAAGATCACGTTTTTTTTCTTCCACCGATTTTATTTGAGAAGACCTCTCCTCAGTTTTTCAAAATTTTTCAATTAAATTTTCAAGAGCTTTATTTATGGATATATTACAAACCAATTGGTCATTTGATTGTTGTGAACTTACAATGTTTTTTATAGAAAGATTTCCTGCAATAATCCACCCCAACTGAGTTTGCTGTAGTATTGGCATTTCAGGGCCAAGTTTAATTTGGTTCGGACACAACAGCTCATAAAAAATGCCCCCTCCCACTAATATATCTATTCCATCAGAATTATTAAATTGATTATCTGCTAGAACAACATGATCAGGTATTTTTAGTGAATTTATTGGAAAGTCAATGCTATTAATCATTACAAATTGATTTTATGCTGGCACAAACTCTTATATTAGTTGATAGGCTTGCCCTACCAATGCTTCTAGCAAATTTTGGGAAATAAAGTTTGGCTGACTGCCACTATTCAATAAGGCTCGACACTTATGCCACTTACCTTTGGAGTCCTGAATCAACACATTTGCAGTTGATAACATTACTTGAGATACAGAGTCATTGCAAATATTAGAATGATACTTGGATGTCGAAATTAGTGATTGATTATGATTAAGGTTATTATGATTATTATTTGTTGATGTAACATACAACATTGACATAACATTGTTGGGTGAGGCTTCAGAAGTATTTGTTGCTCTAGGTGCTGCAAAGGTATGAAGACTGGAATTATTGTTTCTTGCCTGTTCTGAATGTAAAAGAGTATTGGGTTGGTGATGACAAATTTAACAACCTTGAGCATTACATTGAGCTGTTTTATGATTGTCACGTACAGAATTTCAAATTTTTTATTTCTTGTATGCGCGATGCTGCTGGCAATTCTTTTAATTTTTCACATTCATATAGTTTATGATTACCCTTGCAAAAATGACAGTTAACAAAGTTAGAATTTAAAGCATATCCAGAAAAAGGCCTTTTTTGTTGAATTTATTTACAGCTTTATGTTCAAATTTGGTCGCAGATTAACTGTCAGGCCTTTCAGAATGTATTGATTCTAATAACAGACAACATTTTTATAGAAATGTGATAAAATCTGTAAATACTTCTCTCTCATTATGCAGATTTTTTGAAATAAATAAGGATTCCCATTCCTTCTGAGTGAGCAGGTCTAATTTTTTGGTAAAAATAGAAAACAACAGAGTGTGCCACTGATCAAGTGTGGCTAACTCAAGTTTTTTAATTACCTTAAATATTTCTTGACAGAATCTATGAAAGTTCTTCAATTACTGTCTTTCTCTATATTGGGTATTTCTAACAAAGCACTGACATGATGCTTTATGATTACTGATTCATTTTGAAATCGTGACACAAGCAAGTCCCATGCTACATTGTAATTATCACTAGTTACTTCAATACATTCAATGGACTTGGCAGCATCACCTTTGACAGTACTAAGCAGGTAATAAAATTTCTTGATATTGTCAAGATGTGGCTCATTGTGAACCAATGAAGTGAACATATCTCTAAACTGACCCCATTCTTCATAGTCGCCATACAATTTTGGAAGATCTATGACTGAAAATCGAACATTTTGAAATGAAAGAGCTTGAGTCCCTAAATTTTGAATGGGATTGATCTGTGACATGACTGTTTTACTGATGCTTTTTCTCGATAAGTTTGAATGATTTTATTTGCAATTTGCATAGCACTATAATAATTATCTTCAAAGTCTGAACGCTCATTGGAACCAATTTCATACTCATCCAAAAGCTCGATATCATTTTGAAAATTATTAAAATGTTATAATAATATATAAGCATTTTCTAGCCTAGATTCTAATTGCACATTATTACATTCCTCTTGACTGTACTTGTACATTTGTCAACAAACTAAGTAAACTTATTAAATTAAAGATTAAAGATCCTTTTACTTGTTCACGCCTTGTGGTAAACTGCTTTAAATCAGCATTAGACATATCTCATTCCATAATTTAGACTAATTGAATGTTTATATACACAAACTGCTGATATGTCTCAGTTTGACAATACTGTACGTGTCACCCCTAGGTGCCTAGTGAGGTATGGTAGAGAGTCAACCCAGGTCACAGGCAAGCCTCGTTTATTACAAAAATGATTTAAATAAGCAACACAGAGGGGATATCCTTACACCTAGATTAGAAAGCCATTAATGCCGTATTTACCGACGTCTTCATGAAAGTACGGGGAGGGCGAGTCTAATTCAGCCCTTCAGCTACACCGTAAAGGGGGACACGCAAGGTGCTCTTGTACGGTGTGACCAAAGGACCAAGTAGTAAACTGATAGGGTTAAGGGTTCTAACGGTCACTTTAAGTTGCGAGAGAACCCTTCTCTTCTAAAGCCTGGGATCCTAAGAGGGTAGCGAACCGTCCCACCACTTTAAGTTAGAGACTGTTACTCGCCGACCGACCCGGAGACCAGTGATTTTAGATGGCCGGTCTACCTGAATAAATATTCGTCGATTGAACCAGAGTTGCTGACATTATTTAGTGTACAGTACGATAGGTATGGTGAATATAATGTTGGAATCTGTGACAATACAAATGTGAATCTGACACTATAGCAACCAAGAAACAGTATGATATTATACACTTGAATCCTAGATCCACTCAAATAAAGGCAAAACAAACTCGATTTATATTTTTGAAAGGTATAAATGCTTAAAGATTGGAACTGACTCACCGAAAGCATCTGGATATGCTCCTACTTGACCTTTATTGACCTTTGTTTTCAAGTCTTCACACAGAACTTCTTCGATTCGTTCTTCTATTGATTATTGGCTTGTTGATTTGGTGGAAGTCCAGTTTTTCCACCAAGTTATGCTTCTGATACTTCGCTCAATACGATTTAGCCGGTTTTGGTACAGCAATTTGACTTTGTCGACATGTGATTTTTGTTTCTGCAACTAACCTTGGATGTTTTTCCTCTGAAAAAACCATTCGGCTCGAAGATCATGTATAATTTTATATTTAGGTTTTTAGAAAGAATACAAATGATTTTGATCTTTGACTGTTTTAAAACATTTATTTGTTGATTTGTGTTAAAGGGAAAAACGCGGCAACGCCGCTTCTTAGTTTTTAGTTTGAGGCAGACTGTGTAGTTTTATGTTTGTTCTTTGTCTTTGGTCGGCAACCGGCATGAACAGTGTAAATAGTTTTTACTCTCGTTAGTTTACCATTTTTTTGCATAATAAATATTACAGTCCGCTAAATAAGCAAATGGTGGTTTTCATTCCAATTATTACTTCAGGAAAAGCCCCAAGAAATATTGGTCTTCGAACCGAATAAGTTGATTCATCGAAAATCCACATTACACGAATTCTCACGGAAGCCGGCCGGCTCGACATCGACATCTTGCACAAACAAGGTCAGTCCGTTCTTATTTCTCGATTTATTTTACCAGTATACCAATTGCCTAAATCCCGTCAGTACTTCACGTCAATTTAATGTATCTCGCTATCTCGGTAATCAAATTCTCGATTATATTATTAACCTAGGCAATATGTAAATTGGACACGTATACACGAATTAATCGATAATCACTTATTTTATTGCAATTACATTATGGCTGACGCAGAATTAAAGAGGTTAAAATACGAAAGAGGTCAGTTAAAAGCTGAGTTAACACGGTTTGAAAAGTTTTTAAATACTGTTGATACTATCGATCAAATCGAAAACATTGAATTTCGTTCCGGCGAGATTCAAACGCTTCTAGATAAGTTCAAAACATCCCAAACTCAAATATAAATTATGTATTTAAAGGTTTCCGTCTGATTTTGATGAGGCCGAGGCAGAAAATGAATGCGAAATATTCCAAAATAGATATTACGCGGCTTTGTCTAAAAGCAAGCAAATAATTTCGCAGTTTCGGCAATCCACAGTTTTCAGGCTCGTATAGCGACTGGCAAAGTTTTTTAGACACGTTTAATGCACTTGTTCACGATAATAAAACATTATCCGATGTAGAAAAACTTTACTACCTACAAGCATCTCTAAAAGACGAGCCAGCTAACATAATAGCATCATTACCCATATCGGATTCAAATTATATTACAGCCTGGGACTTACTAAAGCAGCGGTACGAGAATAAAAAAGTCATTATAAACTCTCATTTACGCAATATTATAAATTTACAACGACCTGCTAAAGAATCGCATATTGCTTTAAGATATTTTTCAAATTTTTATCACAATGTTGTCAAGTTTTAGAGGCTCTAGACAATAAGAGTTCCCAGTCTCAGAGTTCAGGAAAAACACGAGGTACCTTTTTAGGCTTGGATCAGTCAGATTTTATTTATTTTTGCGACAAATTCAAGTCACTATCGATTGATGCACGTTTCGAAGAAGCAAAGCGACTTCGACTTTGTAGTAATTGCTTGAGATACGGTCATCGACAATCAGTTTGCAGATCTAGTGGCTGTAAAATTTGCCACCAGCGTCATGCGACTTTATTGCACCGCTCAGTTTCTAATCAAGCTAATAATGACGCATCAGTTACTCAAATGTCCGCAAGGCCACCTGCTTTTAATTTAGAAATAGGCCATAGCCAAGAAAATGCATTAACTAGTCAGGAATTTTTTGATATTGCCAATAATACAGTTTTATCGACTTATCAACAAACTGACTCATTTATTCTTCTTTCTACAGCAATTATTAATGTCGAAGGTACGAATAATAAATTGTTTCCCTGTAGAGTTTTACTTGATAACGGTTCTCAATCCAATTTTGTAACTCGTTTATGTGTCAAAAAACTTCAACTGGATACCACAAGTATTGATATACCTGTAATTGGCATTAATAAAATTAAAACGAGCATATCTGAATGCGTTAATATAACAATTTGTTCTAAAATTACTGCATTTAAAGAAAGTGTGTCTTTTCTAGTATTGCCTTCCATTTGTGGTGATATTCCATTCAGATCTCTCAACATCGATAAGCTGAACATTCCTTCTCATTTGATGTTAGCGGACCCGAAATTTAACCAATGTACTGAAATTGATATGCTTTTAGGTTGGGCTTTATATTATGAATTGCTTTGTGCAGGTCAAATTAAATTAGGCCCAAATTTTCCCGTTCTGCAAGAAACTTTACTCGGTTGATTCTGTTCAAACTAATTGTTTTTTCACTCAAGATACTCCAATTGTCAATTTTGACAAATTTTGGTGAATTGAAGAGGTAGATTCTGCTGTTGAGTGTTCTATGTCTAAAGAAGAGCTAGAATATGAAGATCATTTCAAGAAAAATATACATATATATATATAAGGAATAATATAATATACATACAGGAATGAATCTGGGAGGTTTGTGGTCAAATTACCACTTAAGACAATTATCGTGATTTGGGAAATTCTGAAGAAACTGCATACAATCGTTTTTATGCTTTAGAAAGGCGACTAACAAAATTCCCAGAATTAGCTTTTTCGGATAAAACTTTCTTGGCTGAATACATACAACTTAAACATATTATGTCTGAAGTTCCACGTAATATAACAAATAATTCTCCCACTTAACGCATCAGTGTTGAAAAGCCTGACAGTAACAACCAAGGTAAGGGTAGTATTTGAGGCTTCTTGTAAAACCTCCACCAACATATCGTTAAATGATGTGTTAAAGGTAGGCCCAACTATTCAAAGTGACTTATTTTCAATTTTATTGCGCTTTTGTCAACACAGTTTTGTCATCATAGCAGATTTGGCTAAAATGTATAGACAGTAGTATTACAAAAAAGACAATTCTGTCGCTTATCGCAAAAATCTTCGACCCCTTATATCTTCTTGGCTTTCTATACGTGCAAAAATCATTATTCAAAAATTGTGGCAATTACAAATTCATTGGGATGATCCTTTACCCAAGTCTGTCCAGTCAGATTGGGTGAAACTGGAAAAAGAAATTTCACAGGTTGGTTTAGTACAGATTCTCAGTTCTATTCTGATAAGAGGGATTTTCTGACGCAAGTGAACTCACTTCAAAATCTAAAACTAAATCTAAATCTAAAACTAGCTTATGCTTGTTGGAATGGAAAACTTTCGTTGCAAATCGTGATGCGGAAATTCAGCGCACTACTAATATAAATTCATGGAGACATGTTCCGTCTGATTTCAATCCTGCGGACATTATTTCGCGAGGGGCAAGGCTTTCTGAAATATCCCAATCCACACTTTGGGGAATGGTCTTCAATTTTTGACATGTCCTGTAGAAGAATGGTCACTCAAATCACAATACATTCCAGAAGAGAGAAAAATAGCTTTATTAATCTCTAATACTCAGATTTTGACAAATCTGGATACTAGTGAAATACAAAATGCAACTTTAATACTAGTGAAATTCGTTCAGTTGGAGTGCTTCCAACTTGAAATATGTAATTTAATGTCTTACAAACTTGTTTCATCTAAAGGTAGATTACGAGGCCTCTGAGAGGCCGCAATCAAATCGTGTAAACATCATCTGAAACGTGTCTTAAATGGTACTCATTTGAATTATGAGGAGTTTTATACTCTAACTTCTAGGATAGAAGCTATATTACATTTACGACCTTTAGTCCCCCTTTCCTCCGATCCCAACGACTTGGAAGTAATAACACCACCTCAGTTTCTAATTGGACAACACTCACTGTATTACCCGAGAAAAATTGAACTAATTGTCCAATAAACCATAATAAGCGTTACCAGCATATTTAAATGGTGAGTCAACATTTTTGGACCCGATGGAGAAAAGAATATCTCCACATTCTCCAGCAACGTACCAAATGGCAGCGCAGTGACTATTCAACTCTGAAGGTTGGATCTGTTCTTCTAGTCCAAGATGACAACGCTCCTTCAAGGCATTGGCCTCTGGGACGAATTTTCCGTGCTGTTAATGTGAAGACTAAAAATCGCGTTTACAAGCGAGCAGCTGCCCGTGTATGTGTAGTGCCACTCGAAAACTAGTGCTAGTGAGTGCTGAATGATGTGTGTTGAAAGCAGAGGCTTTTAAGGGCGGGAGATATATTAAAGGGAAAAACGCGGCAACGCCGCTTTTTAGTTTTTAGTTTAAGAGAGACTGTGTAGATTTATGTTTGTTCTTTGTCTTTGGTCGGCAACTGGCATGAACGGTGTAAATAGTTATTACTCTCGTTAGTTTACCATTTTTTTTTTGCATAATAAATATTACAGTCCACTAAATAAGCAAATGGTGGTTTTCATTCCGATTATCACTTGAGGAAAAGCCCCAAGAAATAATTTGTTCAGAGTCGATTTTTACTACAAGCATGCCTATTTTTCATATTCGATAACCTCTTTTCTTTCCCAATCTCCTGCTGACATGTTACCGCGTGACATTGTTGACAGACCTAAGGTGTTGACAAATCAACTAACGTTGCCAGCTTGTAATATTTTAGTGGACTGTAAAAATACTAGAAACTAAAATGCGACACATTGCTTATATCAATGTTAAAACAGTACTTGTTTATTCAACTTTGGTGACTGCACAGAAAGCATCACTACTCCAAACCCACCAAACCCTTAATATCCAATGATGTGTTTTAGAATTGTAATTTGGGGTTCATTTTTATTTCTTCTACAGGATTCCATCTTTAATAGAAATAATTCATGCAAGTACTCTATTATGGTTTTGTGTCGGTTGTGACAATTATGCTGTTTACCTACCTGATATCATCCCTTTTCTTCAGCGTATGCAGCATAGCGGTGGATACACTTTTCCTTTGCTTCTGTAGGTTTAATTTTATAACATTTATTTGCAAATCATAATAATTAATTAAATCTCTTTGGTGGAGGACTTTGAGAAAAACAATGACAAACGTAAACCATATTATATGTCCAGAAACCTGTGGAAAATTTTTAGCAAGAAGAATAAGGGTTTTGTTACATAAGTTATTATATAAGTTTATGAAAGAAAGTTTATATTTAGGGAGGATTATTCCGAAAAGAAGTTAGGAAAATTAGACTTGCTTTCGTAAACTGATATGTGTCAAAAACTTATTACTTTGCTTTCTCTAAAGCCGACGCAAGAATATTGACAGCGGCAGTTAATGACTAGTCTTTTGTCACTACCACTTATGCCTGCCGAAACGACATTCTCTTCGGATTCAGTAAGGTGCTGTGAATCTGTGCTGTTTTCTCTATGAATATTCTGCGTCTAGACATACTACTCCATGTGTTTCTAGCTCTACTTCTCATACAAGGAAATCTTGGATCCTTTTAGCTGTTGCGGTAAATATTATGTGAAATGATGAAGAATTCCTTTGTCAGTTAGTTTTTCTTCTTCTTCGGCTTCGTATTACATTGCGTTAAATTGTAAATTTTATATTGCATCGAGAGTAGCAATGATTACAGTACTAGAACAATAAATTTAGAATATCCACAAATCTTCCTTGTTATGCCCATAATCTGAATTTAGAGGTTTAATAACACTATGTATGAGTTAGTCAAAACATCTGATCAAAAACTGTAAAAACATTGTGACATTTTTCTTAAAATTTCTTCATTCGGTGCATGTGCGATCCACGACACGCGCAAGAATCTCCGGAGGGTCCACATTTTAAACGCCTCGATGCGATTCAGGATTCCAGCTTTGAGAGACCACGTTTCTGCGCCGTATAGTAAGATGGGCCATATGTAACAACACTTTACTACCCGTAGTCTAAGTGTTAGAGGCAGACTGCGAGCTAATAAGAAGTTTTTATGTGGGAAAAATGTTGTTTTTGCATAGTTCCTTCTAAGCTTAAGCGCGACTACAACCGGATAAAATAAGAACACCGAACAGGTGGAGGTTGGCAAGGATTAAATAAATTCATAAAACTTGCTGTAGAATGCCAATCAGTTGGAAAATAAATCGTAAGTTTGATAGATATGAATGGCTAATTGCTGGTCTTTGTTCACTCCCAATGTCAACTTCTGCACAGTTACTCAGTTCGCCATGCGAAGATTGACATTAAAAGGAATAGAAAATAAAGACACTTTTCCTAATACACATTACCCACATTAAATAAAAACTCTTCGGCCAAATACTGTGGAGCTGACAAAAGAATAAATTACGACCATACTAAATGTAACAAAACAGTCACAAGTAACTATTAATGTTATTAAGTACTGTCATAGAAAAGCAAAATAGCAAATAAAACTACACACAACTCACCTTTCCATCTTTAGTTTATTATTGAAATAAATAATTCCGTGCTATTAAATACATTTATTTATTTTTCATCAGATGCATTGAACAATTTTCAAGGCTTTAATACTCTTGGTAAAATCTTCTAGCATTCAAAGTTTTTTAGCAATAAATATTTTTGTCTCCCTGCTGTTTACTGTTTCATACATTTACTTAATACAAATAACGTAGCCACCAGTTGATTTGATAACTACAAATTCACTATCATACTTTAACGATAGTCTGACAGTTCTAATTAAGAAATTACCGACATGGTCAATTATTATCTTTATCCTTATTTACCCATTTTCATGTAATTTCTTCATTTGAATTCGCCATTAGATTTGTTTGAAACAATTTCTTAAACTGTCACCAACGTCAAAACTTTGACTAGTCAGTAGACAGTAACGAAATAACTGACGGTTACATTATTTGAAATAAAAATCTGTAAAATGATAAATAGCACGGAGACAGAAAAACATTCTGGTTCTGGTAATTTTTGAATCAACCGACTGAAGAACTTGCCATTTGCTAAAGACAGATATTTTGTTAATAAAAAGATGAGCCTTACTTACAGACAAGTCCAGAGCAAGATCCATTAAAATCCATTGAAACGTTCTCGAAATATTTCTGAAAATAGATTATTTTTTCAAGAAATCGGACCATCAATAGCAGTGGAACCAGGCCTTCCTAATGACAATTACGTCAAATCGTCATATTTTGATCTAAAGAAGGTCACGGTACCTTATTGATCATAGGCTTAATGTACACTCTGTAGAATACCTAACTTTGAGAAATAATATTGTAGTACCTGATGCTCTTCCCGAATCTGCGAATCTGATCTGATCAGAAATACTGAATAAATAGTGTAAAGATTTGTGATAACTATTTATGCAATAAGTGATTTAAGTGAGTTTTGATACTGTTAATGATAAGGAATAGGTTATTTTTATTTTTCCTACACTTGAGTTTGAAATTTGTATTACTTTAATAGAGTAATTTTATCAATAGCATGACAATTTTATTTTTTGAATTGGTCTTAATCAAGAACATGAAAATTTTATAACGTAGCGGACATTGAAATCCGGCTAAAGGCGAAAAAAGTTTTTACTACACCATAAAATTTCTATTTTCTTGATTAATTTACGAACGGAAATTCTCACTTTATCATACATTATTATTCCAAAAAATATAAAATCGATTCAAGCCAGATTTTTGTATTATAAATAATTATGGCAGTTAAGTAAACAGGTTACATTTCGTATTTAATATAATCCACCATACAAATAATTGTTAATATACTAATAATATCTTGGCATACTATGTTTGTGTCTCCTGTAAAAATTGCCAAAAAATGCAAATATTTGTCAAATCGACGTCGACATTAAGAAGCGTTTACGAGCCAATCAAAACACAAACAAAAACATAGCTGGGTAAGGGTACTGTTCTGTGAGCTAATGGTGTACAAAAATGTATAAACAACTTAAATGTTTACTTAAAATAATTAGGAGAAAAGTTTTATTTTACATTAAAATTACTTTCCAATGGTGTGAACCCTATTCTGTCTATTTGATTACCCTAACATGATTAATTAAAGTAGAAATTTCCACAAAAAATTTACAACATATTTTATATTTAAATGGCATTTTACCAATGTGATTTTCAACATGATTTGAAATAGAAACTTTCGCAAAACATTCTTTGACACATGATAATCTTTGCATTTAAATGGCTTTTTACAAGTGTGAATATAAGAATTTAAAGTAGAAACATGCTCAAAGCATTTTCACAATGTTTACATTTAAAAGGCTTATAAATAATAAATTATAATAATTTTTATTTTAAAATGTGTGTTAAAGTCAGGTTGGGTATGAAAGCATTTATTACGGAACTTGCAATGATAATCATCTTTTTTTGAATAGTTTTCCAAGTCATGGTTGATATTATAATGATCTTTTTTGTCAGAGGTATGGGTGTTTGGTTTTTCGTTTTAATAACAGTTCGCACTTAGAATTGGTTCGAAAATGGAAGGGATTTCTGGGTGATTTTTTACATTAAAAGAAGACACATTTAAATCAGTTTGCATAACGTGAGTCTCACAATTTGCATCTGGTAATTGATGTGATGTGACAATTTTTTAATGGAGCTCTTTTGAAAAACAAAAACAAACAGTCTGCGCATTTATACTCGGGTTCTGGTTTATAGAGGGTTCTAGGTTCATGCTGTGTCCAATGACATAGATCACAATTGCTAATTTGGATATTAAGTTGCCGACAGAAATACTTGTAGGATTGTTGATGTTGGTGACATTTGACCTCGCGACGATCCTTTCGCGGTTCTAGGCGCGTCAAACATTTGTATTAAGGCCGTTTTGCTTCATGATCCACATTTGGAAATTGTGTACACAGCAACTTATGCCTGAAATAAAAACTAGTTTACTTTCAATTCCCAATCAACTTAAATGTAATTTGTTAAAAGACAGAATACCTATGACTGTATGTATACTTATTAAAGTGTCTCGATATCTAAAATTTGATAAAGTCCCACAAGACCCTTTCTGACCTGTTTTTGCAGATATAGTAACCATATAGATATGGTAACCATAAGATCGGTGGCCACTCACATACATCTTCAGTTGTAAATAAACCTCAACTCTGTTATTAAACAAATTAATGCATTTCAGCCATGTAAACATGGATATAATAATTTTTAAGCTGGTGTTGAGCGGTTTTGCTTCAAGAAACACTGAATAAGAACAAATACACAAAAAAATATCAGAAAAATATTAAGTAGAGTTGTATTCTGCTGGAAAAATGCCTGAATTAATGTAATCATTACATACCTTGGTTGTAAACTCTACTTTTCATAAAAACGTTTGAGGTAGGGTGGTTTTAACCAAGGTGTAAGCTCTACTCTAGTGCGTTGCAAAATACTAACCTGGCGCTATTTAGACCTGTTGGTAAACATAGAATTGTTGGCCGTTTCAAAAACACTAAATACTGTAGTTTTAATCAAGGTTTTTCAAGGAGTCAGCTTAAACCACACTTAAACTCACTTTCAAAACGATATTTGTTGCGTATGCGTCAAACTAAATATTACTAGTACGTACTGAATATATCATTACGGACCACACCTCAAGAAACTACCCACATTTGTATTCTATCTGGTCCAAGAACGACGCAACTTTTACACGTAGCTACGATAAACTAAATATTTGACATTTAGTGTCTGATCGAAAAAGCGGTGGGTAACAATGGAACTGTTTTTGTTGTCCTAACAACACTGATAAACATTAAGATTTTTACCGCGGTAAAAACCGGGAAATCATCGATGTGAACAATAGTTTATTCAAAAATAAATTGATCCGATTGAATGATAATGCCACGTTTCTACAAATGAGTGCATTTGTCACAGTAAAACTGAAACCCAAGAAACTATGAGGAAAATAGTGAATAATACTGATTACATGCGACGCCCGGTGGTAAATCCGCTCTATATGGACATAAATGATTTTTTTTCTGGGCACTTTAACTGTGAGGGTCGGCTCTTTGTATATGTTTTTAAGTGGATATACACTTTATTAGAGATAAATCGGAGGGCAAATTTCCAGTTTGAATTTCGTTCCAATTGGTTAGTTAATTAACTGATTGTTACCTTGGAAGTTAAGTTACAGTGGAAACAACACTTTGTAAAAAACATGTTACTTCCTAGTTTCTTTAGAGACATATTAGTACATATTTTACATTTTGTATGGTTAACTTAAACTTTGTTTTGTTCGTTTGGCACCTACTTAATTATTAAAGAAAACTTTGCTTTACGTTAATTACCACCTAGATCACCAGATTTGAGGCTTCTAGATCATTAACAAAGGGTAACTTAAAAAATAAGGTATATGCAACAAAACCGAAAAATTTTCATTATTTAAAAAGAAGAATCATGGATTAATACATCCTATAACACGCGAGATTTTACAAAACGTCTTCGAAAATTTTTATTTTAATTCAAGCACATTTTTAGCATTCAATCAAATAAAAAATTTATATTTACTTGAAAATGTAGTTTTTTTTAATAATTAATAGCTGCCAAACTATTCAAGTAAACCATTGTAGATTGTTCAGATCCATCTACAACACAATCATACAGCATGTTACATGAAATGTGACCAGAATGAGAGACCGAATCAGAAAATGTCATTGAAACATAGTAATTCCATAAGAAAAAACTTGACATCAATTCATTGCTAACTTGTGGCCCAGTAAATTCATTAATCACATCACGGTAAAACGTTTAAAATGCGTCAATTTTTATAAACGATGTTTTTCAATAAGTTGAATATACTATTTACATACAGTGTATGTTTATTTTTTTCGAGTTTGTCGTTTTCGTTTTTGTAATCAAACTACAAATTCCGACCATTTTAGACTAAGCGTCCCGATTCATCTGTATTCAAACGCAGTTTTACTTGATGTGGGATGAACTAATACTAAATGTTAAAAAATTTTATATGAAATCCTCCAAAAACTGATTATCTAACTAAACGCATTTTAGTCCTAATATGGTAAATTATCAAATATTGTCCCGTTCGCTAGTCGACAGTTTTTGCAATTTTTTAGCACACCTATTTAGTTAATTTTTTAAAATTACTTTGGAGATTTTTTAATGAAGTCAATGCCAACTAAGATAGAAACTACTTTATATCTTTTTTAACAAGAAAACTAAATTTTTTCTAACATGTTATACCAGGTGTCCAAGAGCACCCTGGACATAGGAGATTAACATGGGAAAACGGTTTTGATTTTTTTGCGCCTGTACGGTTGAATTGATTGAAAAATCGTATTAATTAAAGTTGTAGTACCTATCACGGACTAGTTTTGTGTATTTTTTTCGGATCTCTAACTTGAGGCCTTTCGTCGTAAAACACGAACAAAAAAGAGAAAATTTAAACTTTTGGCCTGCACCGTATAGGCGGTTGTCGGGCAACGGGTAAACAGATCATTGTTGCTGGTACGGTTGCTCGACAACCGCTTATACAGTGCAGGTAAAAAGTTAAAATTTTTGCATTTTTGTTCGTGTTTTACGACGAAATGCACATACAGTAGTTACCACACGTGGTAAGTCTTTTATTTAAAACTTGCCTTGTAATATACGTTTCCAGTTCTTCAGCAAACTCGTTAATGAAAGATTAGTAAACAAAAAATATAAAAAAAAAAAATAAATTTGTTTGTAAATTTCCTTTTTGTTTGCACAAAAACTGTCAACGTAGACAAGGTGTCCGATGACAAAAGACATTGATTGATATAAGAAAGACGATAAATAGAAGAGTTTTGTAAACTTGGCAACATAAAGTAAAGCCCAATCCAGTAAGCCCAAGTCCAATTCAATTAAAATATATTCTATGTTACAGCACTTCTTGTGGTGGCGGAAGTAAGTACTAACTTGCTTATTTTAAATAAAACATTCCGTTTTTTGTTACACTTTTAAATACTCTTGACGATTCTAAGTATGTTTCATGTATCATATCCTATATCTATATTCAATTATTTTCGATATAATTCCGCCCAATTAATTTTCTTTAATTAATTTTGCAATTAGTTTTCCTTACCAATTTTCCTCGTCCTCGTGAAATTATGTAAAATATTATCTGTAATTTTACGTCGTCATCGAATCATTATATTACCACGGTACAATTCTCTTATTATATGTGTTTATCAAAACATATTTCAACCTTATAAAAATTCATAAACCTTATTTTATTTTTGATTTTGACTTGTTTGTATAAAGCCTCCAGATACTTTATATTTTATTTTATTTTATATAGGTAGGGTGGTCCAAATTAATTATCGGATAATTCAAGGTTAGAAAGTGCAGATAAAATAGACTCCAAAGTGTCATAAAAATAGTTGGCACATCTGATATTCCATAATTTCTGCTTGAGGATGCTTGTCTGGATATTTCTTTTCATTTTGCATTTTGCATTGACCAGTCCATATTATTAATTAAAAATTTAAAGAATTTGTAAATAATCATTTTAAAATAGTAGCACTTTAAAATACAAGCATCCCAAATACGAGTTTTTGTGGTTAGTTAATTAAAATGGCAAAACTATTTTTTGAGGCATATATTGAGCCACACTTCTCAACCATAGTGACACTTTGGTGTTTATTTTTTACTCTCCACCCTTTAAGTATCGTACAATTAATTTGGATTACCCTGTATTAATTTTTTAATGTAAAATTTACTTACTTTTTTTCTTTTACTTTTTATTTTATTACTACTAATGTTACGGAAAAAAAACCAGACATAAATACTGCTCGCGCTTTTAAATTAACCACATATTTTTTTATTCTAGCATGTTTTCCATAATTACACTAGTCCTTTAGGACGAGTGAAATTTGCAAAGATGCAACTAAGCCACCAAAAAAATTATTGGTAATTGAAATCTCTCGTGGTAATCCTGATAATTTCAGATTAATAAAAAAAAGTTAAATTTTAAACCGTCAAGGCCCTGTATATCCCAGTCTATCAACATTCGGATTAGGCGTGTTTGCGTGAATCGCAACACATCATTTCACTTTTTACTCTTTAAATGACTGTTGCACAAAAAATTGTTTTTCAGCTTAAAACACAAAAAATATTTTGTATGCAATTCTTCAAATTGTATCATATAATCTAGAGACATCGGGTGACTTAGCAGGCCACGAAAAAAGGTCGTCTTTTTAAATGCTATATCTATATTTTTATTTGATAAAAAAATTATATCAAATTTAAAGCGGGAGTCATTAGTAGGTATTGCCAAAAATTGTATAATAAACATACAGGAAACATTAAAAAATAGTCTCTTTTTTCTGCAAACTACTGCAACTGATAATATAAAATATAGTAAAAAAATATTTAAAAATATTATATTGTATTGTTACGATTTTCCCGTGGGTTCACACAAAGTCAGTTTAACTCAACAATTAATAAATTTATTTACACTTCCAAAACACTCCGTACAATAATTAACTCAGCTATTAGAAACACTACTACACTTCCACAATTATTCCACTATTTAACTTTACCGCGTTCCCAAATTCACTACTCCCGCGGTTGACACCGCGTCTTTTATATTCGCAAACCACGTTCTAGAATGACCGCGAAACGCTTCCCGATTTGCGTCGAATATTAACGATTGTTCCAGGTGCGGCGCTTCCTAACTGTGGCCTACTTTAATACGCGCCCGGCCAGATATTACGGCGCATCGGTTTCATCCCGAAGCGAGCGCTCGTTAAGAAGTATGGAGCATAGTAGGCCCAGACCGTAACACTGCCCCCCTCTTAAAGCTGATCGTCCCGATCCGTTTCATCTAATCCCTGGTATTTCTTGAGTCTGTCCAGATGGACAATTTTCATCTTGGCTTTGGGGCTGCGTTGGACTCTGTACACGACATCGTTTAACCTTTTTACCACATTGTAAGGTCCCTCCCAAACAGGTGTTAATTTCGGTGATTTGCCTTTCTTCCTCTGAGGGTTAAACAACCAAACTTTATCATCCTTCTGGAACCCTCCCGAATTGGCCCTCAGATCATAACGAGCTTTCATCTTGTCGCTAGTTAGATTCAAACTTTCCCTGACCAGATCATGGATGTTCAGTAATCTGTCTTGCAACTCGTCAACGTAGTTCTCAATGTTCGTGCTTTGGCCTGTTGGAGATCCGAACACCACATCACATGGAAGTCGCAGTTGTCGACCAAACAGAACTTTAGATGGTGACTGTCCCGTTGAGTTGTGGACTGCTGCTCTATAAGCCATCAAGAAGAGCGGAATATGCTGGTCCCAATCTTTCTGATGCTGATCAACAACCTTTGAGAGATGTTGCTCTATGGTCTTATTAAATCTCTCGACCATTCCATCCGACTGAGGATGAAGCGGCGTTGTTCGGGTCTTCCTAATGCCTAGCAGGTCACAGAGCCTCTGAAAGAGCTTGGACTCAAAGTTTCGTCCCTGATCAGAGTGTAACTCCAACGGCACACCAAATCTACTGAAGACATTTTCGACGAGAATATCAGCGACTGTGCTGGCTTCTTGATTTGGAATTGCAAACACCTCAGGCCATTTGCTAAAGTAATCCATGGCAACAAGAATGTACTTGTTGCCTCTGTTGGTCTCCGGAAAAGGTCCAGCGACGTCTATGGCTAAACGTTCGAACGGCAATCCTACGTTGTACTGCTTCATAGGTCCCCGGGATCTCGTCTGTGGTCCGTGGCTAGCTGCACAAATGGAACATTGTCGACACCATGATTTCACGTCTTGGCAGTAGTTCTCCCAGTAAAAGCGTTGCCGGATTTTGTCCAAAGTCTTATTTACTCCCAAATGAGCACCAGTCTTTCCATTGTGCATTTCCTCCAGTACGTGGTCGACCCTTCCTCTGGGAACTACCAGCTGCTTCCTTATCTCTTTTCCATCGGCACTCTCCCAAGCTCTTTTTAGCAAGCCGCCTTCAACCACAAGCGAGTCCCACTGAGCCCAAAGTGCTTTGAACGTCAGGCCTTTGCTAGAGATTTCTTGCCATGTTGGTCTTGGCTCGCTTTGTTCCTCTCTCAACAACAATGGGCCTATGTCGCTGTCTTCTAGTTGATCCTTCCTAATCTCATCGGGACTCCATTCATCATCGGTCTTCAGCTGAACCATTCTGATGGACACAACTCCTTCACGTTGTTCCGTTTTCTGGCAATGTTTGCAATCTTCGGCGCAAGGTCTTCTTGATAGAGCATCTGCGTTATTATGCAGCTTTCCGGGTCGATGCTTGATGTTGAAATTATACTGCTGGAGTTTTTCAAGCCATCTTGCTACTTGTCCTTCCGGTTGTTTCATTCCGAGGAGCCACTTGAGTGCCGCATGGTCAGTCCTTATCAAAAATTCCTGTCCGTACAAGTACTTGTGAAAGTGATCGACTGATTTTACTATTGCCAGTAGCTCTTTTCTCGTAACACAGTAGTTCCGTTCTGCTTTGGTAAGTTTCCTACTGAAGTATTCTATGACATGTTCTTCTCCGTTTTGGATTTGAGACAATACAGCTCCAATACCAGAATTACTGGCATCTGTGTCTAAAATAAACTTTCCTTTTGGTTGTGGATAACTGAGGATGGGACTGGAGCAAAGTGATGCTTTTAACCTTCTGAACGCCTGATAACATTGGGTATTCCAACGGTAGGGTGTTTTGTCCTCAGTAAGTTGATGTAGCGGAGCTGCGATGTTGGCAAATCCCTCCACAAACCGTCTGTAGTAGGTGGCAAGTCCTAGAAAGCTTCTCAGTTCGTGTTTATCCTTCGGTACTGGCCATTCTCTAATTGCTCAAATCTAAAGTGGAAAACCAACAGGATCCTGCCAAAGTCGTCAGTGTGTCGTCGATACGGGGAAGTGGATAGCTGTTCTTTTTGGTCACGTCATTCAGTTTTCGGTAATCTACACAAAATCTGCTTGATCCATCTTTCTTAGTGACCAGAACAACAGGCGATGACCAAGGGCTGCAGGATTCTTCTATAACTCCGTCGTCAAGCATCCTGTCCACTAATTCCTGCACTTCCTGTTGTTTGGCTATTGGTAGTCTCCTAGGTGGTTGTCGAATCGGTTGTGCATTGCCGGTGTTAATTCGGTGTTTTACAATAGTAGTTTTTCCCATATTGTTCGGTGTTCCAAATATGCTAGCATGGTCCAAAATCAGTTTCTGAGCCTTCTTCAGTTGCGGTGTTGACAGATGTTTCCAGGTCTTTTCAAGTTCATTTAAGAGCTTGTTTTCCCCCAACTGCTCCTCCTGTTCTGGTAACCCATCGCAATTGGTTATTTTGACTACAGGCTCGAATACCGCAATAATTTCGCCTTTGTTGATTTTGACGTCGTCTGGAAAAATGTTTGCAACTCTAATTGGGACTTCACTTCCTCCATTTACAAGTGATTTCCCAATGAGGCATCTTCCTGGTCGGTCCGGGTTTCGTACAAGTCCAACACAGCTCCCAGAATTCTGCTCCAAATGTCCAATGATTATTTGCTCGGAATTGCCGCATATTTTTACTGTCTGAGATGCCAAAACATTAATGGGTGACTCATAGCGGTGATTGGTTGACAGGATGAACTCTTCACTTCCAAACCTTAGGATATTTTGCTCGGGATTAAAAGAAAATCCATGTTGACGAATCAGGTCCATTCCCAGAATAAATTCATCTTCAATGTCTGCTACTAGCACAGTGTGGTAAAACGTAATCCTTCCAAGGCAAATCTTGACTGTTATTTCTCCTAAAACTTTAGCCGATTCTCCAGTCACAGTGCGCAGGAGAATACTTCTTCGTAAAGGCTTAACTTGACTTTTATCCACAAGGTTTGACCGGATCAAAGATACTGCCGCACCGGTATCCAAAGTAAAAGTAACGTTCATCGCATCCACCTTTCCATCTACGTTCAGGCTTCCCATTGATCTACCCAGGCTTCTGATGGAGATAATTCTGGGGGCTTTGTTTTCGCTAGTCAACATTCGCCCCGTAATGTTGACTAGTGGGAGTTTTCCTGGTCCTTTCTGGATGGTTGTACGTCCCTCGTTGGAGAGCGGGACGGTATCCTTACTCGACAATCTCGTTTGATGTGTCCCGTACGTCCGCATCGATAACACTCCATTCTCGTGATCGGGCGTGATCGTTCTAACTGTGTGGAAAGACCATTTCCTAATGCTGCCACTTGTTGCACTATTTGGCCGACCATTGATTCAATTTTATCTATTGATGTAGCAACATGATCGGCTGGCAGTTCCCTCTCCTCTTGAATAGTCACGGCCCTGATTTTTGGCTTTAAGTCGTTGCACGCAGCTTCAACTTCCAGCGCTCGAATCAGTAATTCGCTGCTGTTGGTCCCTTTGAACATCTTCAGCATTTTCTTTACCTCCGGATCTCGAATCCCATCTACAAAATACTGTGCCACAAGTTCTTCTTGGGTTTCATCCGGGACGGCTGGGTAAGCCAGATGCACAAGGCGACGAATTTCGGCCTCAAACTCTTGCAAATTTTCACCAGTTTTCTGCAGTCTTGCCTTTAATTGTGTTTGATACACTCCTTTCCTATGCTGATCCCCATAACGTCGTTCTAATGCAGCTACTAATGCGTCATAGTTGCTTTGTTGGGCGATAGGCAGAGTCTGTAACAGCTCCAATGCAGGTCCTCGTAATGCCACCACCAGTGCTACAGCCATTTCCTCGTTACTCCATCGATTTGCATTTGCAGCGGCCTCAAATTGGAGTTGGTACGTTGCCCATGAAGTTTGACCATCGTATGTGGGAGGCTTGATCTTGTTGAGCCCGTTTCCGGTGAACACTGTAGAGCTGACTCTGCTGTCAATTTTCTGCTCTAAGTAGCGTAGCTTTATCTCAACATCATTCTGAATTTTATGAATGTCCCGAACATCAATCTGAATTTTATTAATGTCCTCCCGAACATCAACCTGAATTTTATTAATGTCCTCCCGAACATCGTCTAATTTTACCTGAACATCACACTCCATCTTTTTGAGACTATGGGTTACATACTCTTGGATTTCTGTTTTGGTCCCCGCTAGAACGTTCAATATTTCTGCGTTACGCTCTCTATCTTCTTGACGCATTTCCATATCTTGTTGTCGAATCTTTTCTTGTTCTTCCTTCTCTTGTTGTCGAATCCTTTCTTGTTCTTCCTTCTCTTGTTGTCGAATCCTTTCTTGTTCTTCCTTCTCTTGTTGTCGAATCTTTTCTTGTTCTTCCTTCTCTTGTTGTCGAATCCTTTCTTGTTCTTCCTTGTCTTGTTGTCGCATTCTTTCTTGTTCTTCCTTGTTTTGTTGTCGAGTCTTTTCTGTTTGTTGTCGAATCTCTTCTTGTTTTTCAAGCATTGCCATAATAGCTGCAAGTTGGGCCTCCATGTTTGCACTTTGACGTCTTGTTATTGGCATAAAATAAATTTAACACACCACTGTACCGAAAATCTCTAGTCCGGTTCTGAACACAAGTCTCTAACCCGAAGTTTAGTTCCAATTCACGTCGCACTAAAGTCTGATCGCACTTCTGACACCAATTGTTACGATTTTCCCGTGGGTTCACACAAAGTCAGTTTAACTCAACAATTAATAAATTTATTTACACTTCCAAAACACTCCATACAATAATTAACTCAGCTATTAGAAACACTACTACACTTCCACAATTATTCCACTATTTAACTTTACCGCGTTCCCAAATTCACTACTCCCGCGGTTGACACCGCGTCTTTTATATTCGCAAACCACGTTCTAGAATGACCGCGAAACGCTTCGCAATTTGCGTCGAATATTAACGATTGTTCCAGGTGCGGCGCTTCCTAACTGTGGCCTACTTTAATACGCGCCCGGCCAGATATTACGGCGCATCGGTTTCATCCCGAAGCGAGCGCTCGTTAAGAAGTATCGAGCATAGTAGGCCCAGACCGTAACAGTATGGAGTCACACTTTTTTAAGTGTCACCCTGTTACACTTAAAGATATATTTCGGAAATAGCCCTTTCGGTTTAATGTAGGTCTCCGTTGACACGAAATTTTTAATTCTACGGTTTTCCAGATATCTTGCTATCTTAAGTTAAAAAGACCACCCTGTACAGGGGTTATCAGATTTTAATACGCAAACTTAAACCGCGTATTCTACGTCTAGAAATAACTATAGTTTGCTATATAAAGTATGTTCCAAAAATGCTTCGTTAAAGAAATACAGTGTGGAAGTTTTAATTTTCCTGTAGTTTTAGCCCCCCAAATGGTTTTCTAGTGAGCCAATAATGTTTTTCCTAAAAATTCAAATTCCTGATTAGATTCAGAAACTTTTTTTCTGTCATTTATTGCTTCCGTATCTGTAACCGTTCTCAAGCAGATTTTTAAAAATTTTTATTTTCATAAAAAAACATCTGAATTTTATAATGCAAATTGGAAGAGAGTTTGGGGTGGTTTTTCTGATAAATTTGTAAGTAACTTGTAACTGCGACAGGAACGGAAAAAATTAAAGAGGAAAAAAAGTTTCTAAACTAAATGTTTGTGGAAGAAAAAAGGGGACCCAAACACCAAAAAAAGAGCACTCTGTAGAGTTTTGCAAAATTTTGGCTTATCGAATGATGCATGACATGATACATATAGTCCAAATTTGAGCTAAATGTCTCAAAAACTGTAAGCAATGAAACTACAAAAAATAAAACTTTAACACCCTGTATTTCTTTAACAAAGCATCTTTGAATAAAGTTTATTTAGCAAACTGTAGTTATTTCTTGACTAGAATACGCGGTTTAAGTTCGCGTCTTAAAACCTAAAACATCCTGTATAAGTTTAAGAATGTATATTATATTATATAGACGCCTAAAACGCGGTTAGTAAGATAAGCTTTAAATCTAAACCTGTAAAATATGTGTACTTAACATGTTTCGTTTTATTACCGGTGTCAACATTTCTTAAGTAGTATAAATTGTTAGGTTAGAAAAATGAAATACAGTGCATATAGACTGTTCACGATCTTTTTGGATATCTATCCTATACATGGAATTTTCTCTGTATAATGAAACGACAACAATTTTTTAAAAGCCGAGAAAGATTTTTTGGTATAATATTCAGAGGGACACTGCAAGTTGTCACATTTAAGAAAACAATTATCATTATTTGGCTGATGTACAAAACCAACAGTTTCAAGAATAATAATTGTAGTACGAATTAATTAATAAGTAATAGACGTCTATCATTAAAACACCAATGCTTACTGTCCTTGAAATAAATAATTTAACAAAATAAAACAAATTATTTATTATATACTAATTTATAAATCTTGTTTAACTTTAAGAAGAAGACACTTGCATTATCGAACATCTCATTATTAGTGGGCAACGCGGCAATGAAATTGAAAGAAATATTTTCCTATAACTTTAAATAAAAATCATTGTCAAAAATATACAGAGAGCAAAACTTCAAAATTCCATGCATAGAGTAGATCTAAGGTCGTGACCAGCCTATAAGTAGTATAATAATAAAGGCTATTTCGTTAAAAACAGCAGAAAAAAAAATAAAGCTTTGAATTTCTTTTACCAATTTTATAAATCATTATGTTTTCTTGGTTTTTGGTCAACTTTTCAGGCCAATTCACAATGAAACAGCATTCAAGTCAAAATTGTTTCTTTAATGTGAACGTTTCGGAGTTTATTTAAATCCTTCTTCAACACAAGATTACGGGTGAATAATAGCTAGACGGTTGTACATTTCAATAAAAAAACAATAAAAAGCTTTTTATAAATAGACTTACCTATCGATAAAAAGCAGCCCACACACACACACACAAAAGTGACAACCAAATTTCGACCATGTAGGAGCTAAGTATGACATCATATTAATTTTAATTATTTTTAAATAATTTATTTTGAGGGGTTATATTTTAAATATTTTGACCATATTGTCAGTAGCCTTGAAAATAAGCAGGCCCAAACTGAGCAGTCTATTTGTTGGAACCAAAATTTGTTTATATTAACAACATTCCTGAAATAAAACCTGAAACGCTCTGTCTACCCCTCCACATTGGCGTCAATTAATTATACCAGAATACATTTTACATACAGGGTGGCGCAAAAGTCCCATATTGTTGTTATTTCTGGTTTTTCTAAAAAACATCGTTATATTAAATTTAATCAGGATCATTTGGTCTACAGCATAAAAATACTATACAGGGGGTTGAGTAAGTGCGGGGCAAACAAATTTTTGTTTTTTAAATAAAACACCCCCTATATTTTTGCATATTGGTACTCCATGTAAAATTCTGAATCTGAATCAGTTTTCAGCTCTCCATAAACTGGTGGCGTTATTAAACAAAATATTCGAATTAAGGGCAAAACATTTTTTGTTACAAACAGAATTTGTTATCGGCAATAATTGCATTATTACTTGTAATAAAGTGATCAAAATCGGCCGAAGGGGAGTCCAACATGTAAGTAAAGGCTTAAATAGGCTTATAAAATGTTGCGTCATACAAGGTGTTTTGTACATAAAGCTAAAGTTAAGAAATTTCTAAGTGTGTTTAATCGGTTTTTTCAAATAGAACACCCTGCATTAGAAAAAAGGCTATCGACCACTTGGTCTTTCCGCCTATGTTTACAGTGGGACTTTTTTGTAGTTATAGGTTATAGTACACATGTTAACTTATTTCTAATTATTTACAAAAAAAAAGTAGTCCTAGTTAAAGTGCTCTAGTAGGGTCTGGTTTGTCTTGCTATGCACAGTGGATTTATTATTGTCTAGTTGTTTGGATTATTTTTCCATTTGTTTTGTAGTTGTATAAGTCTGTTATTTTGGTCCTGTTTGTACGTTCGTACAGGAGTTGGTTGTATGGGTTGGGTAGTGGGTTTTCTGGGTGTCTTATTTTGGTTATTAGTCTTAGAGCAGTCTGTTCCGTAGTCTGAGTATATCTTTTAATTTTTTTCAGTAGCGTTTGCTCTAAGTGTCCGTAGTATAGAACTGGTCTACAGATCGATTTGTATATTTGTATGCCTGTTTTCGTGCTGATAACTTTGTTTTGTATGTCAATGATCTAAAGTGTTTTGTCCGTTTAATAGTTTCAGATCTTGCATTTTTTAAGTGTTTTGTAAATTTTAGTTTTTGGTCCAGTATTAGTAGTATTGTCACGAATGGAAAATCCGTTAATTGAAAAGATGGACTGATTAACTTAAAAAACATAAAAGTACTCGAGGATTGCGAAATATTAAGCGCACGAGGCAAGGTCGCATCACGATGCACCGAATGTGTCATGCACCGAGTGCACCGTATCGGTGATGAGTCACCACCACCTGCTTTGCAGAAATGTGAAAAACAAGCGACAATAACAAACTGCGTCAGCCGATCAATCGGGTATAAAATACGCCGATTTTAGCAGTATAGATAAGTGTGAACCGATCAACGGTAGTGCGACCAGCTGACCCGAGAAGTCGAAATGTCGACTCCCCTCGGGAAAAGATCAAGTTAATTAGTCCGTTCTCCAAAGTTGTTCAAACGCGAAGTGACCAAGCCAGCCACCAGAAATGCTAAGCCCTTAGCTTGTGACTATGTAAGTACAATTGTAGAATTGTTAACTGTTAGTCTTTATAACCGTATTGTGCAGACACGTTTGTGTATACCATATTTAATAGATTTTAGTGTTATATGAGAAAAACTCAGTGTTTGATTCCATCCCTAAAACTGAGATCCCGGCGCGACGTTTAACGTCGTGAGTCATTTTAATTGGTGAACCCAGAAGGGCTCATAAATTAAACGTGACATTTGGTGGAGGCGCCGGTCTGTTTTGGGATGGATAAAAAACAATAGTTGAGTTTTTTATTTTTATTTTTATTTTTTGGGGTATGATACAGATTCAGGATGATGTGTGGGCTATAAAAGAAATTTTAAGTATTATTTTCTTTTGGCTAGGGATAGTAACGTTGATTTATTTAGTGATTTTTTGGGGATTACCTGTGCTATTTAAGCGTTCATTTGAGAAAATTTTGGTTTAATATGGGTGGTACATCTTCAAAAGAGGAGGAAGTTATTATTTCCCAAGCGGGAAACAGTGGAGGTGTATCAAATAATTCAGAAAAAGATAATTCATGGTCAGCAAAGGAAATTTTGATTATTATTTTTCTGTGCATGGGGTATTAATGCTTGCGTATTTTAGCGTCAAAAAGATTATTAGTCTGATGAACAAGCAAATTCGTAAAGAAATTGCTAGGAATAATCAACTTGCTTAAAAAAAAAAATTAAATTTAATTTTTTTGAAAAATAATTTGAAAATAAATATAGCATATAAATGAATTTAAATATTGTCCATGAGTGAGTCGAGTGACAAAGATCGAGTAAAAACTCGCAGTAGGGCTCAAAGTTTGTCGGAAAAAGAAAAATTCGTGTTACGTGAAGCTATCGCTAGGGGTCGAAACCCAGAGAAGGTGATAAAAGAGTTAAAAGATTTTAAACCCGAGCATCACAGTTCGACTGTGAGTTTTCCTGCTCCGACACAAACAGCAACTTCTTCACACAAACAGAAGCTTGACAAACCCAGTTCAGTTTGTTTGACAAGAAGTGAGGACGAAGAAAAAACTCTTGACAATACTGTCGTGGGCATTCAAGCTCAAACTTCCCAAGCCTCGGCTTCGACTTCTAAGCCCCAATCTACGGAAGTTTATTTCAAACCAAGAGCTTCGTTAAGTAGAACTCCGCCAAAACCACGTGAAACAGAGGATCCTTGGCAGGAAAGTCCCTTAGAAGTGGTAGTGCCACCAAAATCCCGCCCCTCAGATTTATTACAAAGTTCTAATAATTCTTGCCCACCCCCTGTAATTCGAGAAAGAAACCGTGCCATACGTCCTAACAATACTCCAGTAATGGCTAACATGACTTTACAAGCAGCTTTGGCTGAGCCAAAAGCTCCGGCTACCCCTAAGTTTACATGCCCATCTACATTTAACCCTTCTATTGACTCTCCCAGTATTTTTATAAATAAATACGAAAAAGCAGCGATTGTGAATAGCTGGTCAGAAAATCATAAAATATCTTATTTGGCTAATTTTTTGGAAGGTCCAGCCCATACGTGGTTTAGTAATTATATTAGTGAGCCAGAGAATCAGATGAAAACATGGCTGAATATTAAATCAGATTTTTTGAAAGAGTGTTCAGGAGAACAGCCACTCCGAAAGTTAAAATTTAGATTAAACACCCGCAAACAGCAGGACGTCGAGGATATTAAAAAGTACTATTATGATCTATTGGCAATCGCAAACGAGATTGACCCAGAAATGACATTTGACGCGTTTAGGGATCATTTTGAAAATGGTTTACATCCGTCTTACCATGAGATGTATTATTTGCTTAGTTCTAGCAATAGAAATTTTGACGATTTAAAGCAATTGGTCATTAAAATAAGCGATATAAAAGAAAGGACATTGGTAAACCAAATGACACAGAGTACAGCTTTATTGTCAGTATCTGCGGCAGTGAACAATAACAGTGGTAATAACCCAACAAACCGGCAAAGGACCTGGAATGACACCAGGCCACGGACATTTTTTAATAGAAATTTTTCAAATACGGTTCAAAATCAGACACGAAATACCTATGTTCCAAGGGTGAATAATTTTAGACCAAATCAAAATAGTCCGAGGAACAACTCATTCAATAGGGGGCGACAAATTGTAAGAAACAATTCACAACAACCCCGGAACCAGGATACTTTTAATGGGAACAGAAATCAGTTTTCTAATCAGAACTGGAGAAATAATAATAACAATAATTATTTGCCTCGTACGAGAACGCACGACGGCCGGGTTATTTGCATTGATTGCCGTAGGCCCGGTCACGTGTCTTGTAATTTCAATAACAGGCCTTTCCAAAGGAATGCACCTCAAGGCCGAAGAAACCCAAACGACAGAGGACAGTTCCAAAATTGAGTAGCCCGAACGAAATTGTCCAATTATCATCTACGGGCACCAGTAAGACATTAATAGTACATATCACGGTTAACGATAAAGATAACGTCCCTGTTTTACTTGATACAGGAGCTTGTAAAAATGTAGTCGACATAGATTATATCAGTAACATGAGACGGTTACGAGACAATATACAACTGATAACCGCAGGAGGCTATCCAGTTCAACCTCTCGGTAATTCTGAGGTAATTATAAAAGTGAATGGCACAATTATTTCCATTGAGGCACTAGTGGTACAAAATTTATCAAAAGCCTTAATTTTGGGACATAACTTTTTGGCTAGTAAAAAATCATTGATTGACTATAATACCAATACTGTGACATTATACCATGAACTTGACCCATTGATTTTACATTTTGGCAACAATGTCAACAACAACATAGGGAAAATAGAACAAATGGAAGATACTAATAAGGTATTTGCGAACGTCGAGATTGAGTCAACCGCCGCGAAGTTTGAAGGTTGCACTTGAAACCGACTACATGGTCGAGGTTGGTCGCGAGATAACGGTACGACTGAACTGTGCCTTATCTCCGCACGAGTTCACGAAGTACTGCTTTATCGAGAACGATAAATACCTACGACCAAAAGGGTTGATTTGTTCAAATATTTTTGTAAGAAATGGCAAATGGTACATCAAAATTAATAATATGAGGTTTAAAAAAGTGTTCATATTGAAAAATTCCACAATTGGTTATTTAGAGAAAAATATAGAAATGGATATAGCAAAAATTCCAGTTCATTGTATTGATGAAACTGAAGATGATGAAGAAATGATTACCATGAATGACCATAACCTAAGCAATATAACGAGCCCAGAATTGTGTAACAAATTGCAGACATTACTGTCAGAATATAGTGACGTTTTTTCAAAAACACCAAAATATATGGGAAAAACCGATGTCATTGAACATGAGATTGATGTAGGGAATGCTAAACCGATAAAACAGAAACCTTACAGAGTGGCACAAAAAGAAAGAGAGATAATAGATGAGCAGATAAGAGAAATGGAACAATACGACATAATAAGACAAAGTAACTCGCCCTGGGCAAGTCCCGTCGTATTAGTAAAGAAAAAGTCTGGAGAGACACGATTTTGCGTGGATTATCGCAAGTTAAACAATGTGACAGTAAAAAATTCATGGTCAGGATCTAATATTGAGGATATTTTGACGTACTTAGGAAACGCCAAATATTTCTCATCGTTAGACATGTATTCAGGTTATTGGCAAGTCAAAGTAAAAGAACAAAGTAAGCCACTTACTGCCTTTACAGCGCCAGGTCACGGTTTATGGGAATTTAATGTAATGCCTTTTGGATTGTGCAATGCCCCGGCAACATTTCAACAGTTAGGAGATGTAGTGTTTAGAGATTTAAAATGGAAAGAAGTTTTAATTTATATGGACGACATTATAACTTTTTCTAAAACGATAGATGAACATTTGGAAAAATTACGTAAAGTTTTCAATAGACTCCGGAGTGCAGGCTTAATACTAAAACCTAAAAAATATGAATATTTAAAAGAAAAAATTAATATTCTTGGTTATACAATTTCGAAAGATGGAATTTTTCCAGATAAATCGAAATTAGTTTCAATTGAAAATTTTCCAAGGCCAAAAAATGTAAAGGGTGTACAAAGTTTTTTGGGACTTTGTAACTACTACCGGAAATTTATAGAAAATTTTGCAAAAATTGCACGACATGATCTAACAAAGAAACAAAATAAATTTGATTGGCAGGACATACATGACAAAGCATTTGAAACACTAAAACAAAAATTGATTAGTGAACCAGTTTTGGCACATTTTCAACCAAATAAAGGATGTGAATTGAGGGTAGATGCATGTAAAGATGGAATCGGAGCAATATTATTGCAGGAAGATCATGAAAATGCGTTACACCCAATAGCATATGCAAGTAGAAGCCTCAGTAAAGCTGAAAAGAATTATTCGATAACAGAACTTGAAGGGTTAGCAGCTATATGGGCGCTATCCTATTTTAGACATTTTATTTATGGAAAACCTATAAAAATAGTGATTGATCATCATGCGCTATGTTGGTTAAAAACCTTGAAAGAGACTACTGGACGTTTAGCGCGTTGGGCGTTGAAGTTATCAGAATTTGACTACACAGTACATCATAAATCAGGAATTGCTCACAGAGATGCAGACTGCGTAAGCAGATATCCTGTTTTGCCAGCAAATACGAAAGTACAAGAAATTGACGAAATACCAACCTTTCTATTGGATATGCGTAACATTGCAGAATTGCAAGCAAAAGATAAAAACATTTTGGAAATAATTCAGGCTATAAAACATCCTGAAGAAGCTACAATTGGTATACGCAAGCAAGCGAAAAATTTTAGGCTTGAATCAGAAGTTTTGTACCGTATATACCCGCATGGAGTGGGCCGGACTTAACTTTTAGTGATACCGCAACAGTTAATAGGGGAAATTTTGTACTCCCACCACTCAGAACCGCTGAGTGGCCATTTGGGATTGTCAAAGACCCTAGCGAAAATAAAACAAAGATACTATTGGCAAGGGTTGCAAAAGGACGTGGAACGTTTTGTGAAAGGATGCCCGGATTGTCAGGCCAGGAAAGGCCAACAAAATCAAAAGCCTATCGGTCTGTTACATCCTATTCCAGTTGGCACCCCATTTGAAAATGTTGGGATAGATTTGTTAGGTCCGTTTCGCAGAAGTAGCAGCGGCAAAACCATGATAGTGGTAGCGACAGATTACGCCACAAGGTGGGCGGAGACTGACGCATTACCGAGCGGCAAAGCCGGACCTGTAGCGAAATTTATACTGGAGAGAATTATTACAAAACACGGTGCACCCAAGGAATTGTTAAGCGATAGAGGGAAAGTTTTTCAATCAGAATTGGTTACGGAGTTGCTAAAAAAGATGGGGACAACTAGTCAGTTTACTACTGCATATCATCCCGCAACTAATGGCTTAACAGAAAGATTTAATAAAACTTTAGCCAATATGTTATCTATGTATACTAATACTAATCAATCAAATTGGGATGAATATCTTCCACATGTGACTTTTGCGTATAATTCTGCGAAACAGGATAGTACTAAAGTTTCACCATTCATGCTGGTGTACGGTCGTGAACCTATTTTACCAACGGAAGCAAACTTATTGCCACCCTTGGAAAGTAGTAATAGCGACCAAATTAGAGACATTGGTTTGGCAGTCAGAAATTTGGCAGTTGAAAATATAAAACGGCGTCAAGACATAGATAAATTACGTTATGATTGCAAACACCGCCATGTTGAATTTGAAGTGGGGGACCAAGTAAAAGTTTTCACCCCTATTAGGAAAGTAGGAAAAAGTGAAAAATTACTGCTTAGATGGTTTGGTCCTTATTACATAAATCGAAAAATGTCTGATGTGGACTATGAAATACGAAAGGGCATTTCGCCAAAATCTAAAACTGAAGTGGTCCATGTAAGCAGAATTTTACATTACCATGACCCATGGACACCAGAAGGAACCCCGCAACTAAAATAATACAAGCATTTCGATTAATAATTTATTTTTGTTTTTTTTAATTTAAAAAAAATAAAAGTTGACTGTTTTGGCATTGCTGCCTATGGCTTCAACAGCCAAACGCGGCGCCACCGCTGTTGAGGCGTCGTTGACGCCGCCTTCCTCTTCTATTTTTTCCTCTGGGGAAGCTGGAACCTCAGGAGGAGCCTCCACCTCACCTGCCACTTGAGGGGGAGCCTCCACCTCGCTGGCCGCAGAAGCCTCAGCTTCAACTCCAGGCCCCAGTTTGAGGCTGGCCGCACCCACGGTCCGTCGGGCCCGCTGGGCAGCCAATAGGGCCATCAGACGGGCACCACGGCCCCGGCCCTTTTCAATACCTTCTCCTCCATTTCCAGGTTCCATCTGAAAGGGAAAATATTGTTAACATTGGATAGCGAAACAAAGTGAATTTTTCTTTGGAAGGAAAAATATATGGAAATGATGAATAAAAAGGAGAAAAACCACTTATACTTACTTTCAAAAATAACACGCCAAAAATTCACTACAAAAGACACGACAAAAATGCACTATGAAGTTTCGTGTGGGTCAGAGGACGAAATGTGGAGAATGTGATAAGAAAACCGTATAAATACAATTCAGATCCCTCTCCACCGGAAAGCCAGGATGCTGAAATTAGCAAATTACTTCCAGACGATGAACTTGTCAAATGTTAAGGTTATCAAAGAAATGTTTTCCCAACGGTTAAATGGTGCACCATGCTTAAATCCATGGGATTCGCTGATTTGGCCAGTTCGGAATAATATCTTAATGAGACCAGACATTGTTCAGTGCAGACCGATTAATGCATAAAATGCAAAAATGCAATTAAGCATAATGTTTAAACAAAGTAACAATTATAATGTACGGCTCCACATATTGAGCTATGTACCTATTTTTACAGGGCCCAAGGATTTTATTCTGTTATCTGCGTCTGAATTTTTATTGCGCAAATTCTTAAAATTCAAGAACAGATATCAGTTTAATTTTCCCTATAAGATAAAAAAAGGTTACATGTAATGGAAATAAAAACATTGAATATTGTTATTGTGATGTAGGTACCTACAAACGAATAAAGATAAATAATGATGTTGTCGGTGTAATAATCACCTTGACCATATAGTTGTTTATGCATTTGGTGAAGAAAGCAACTAATTCGCGAGCGATAAGACAAATTTGATTCATCGCTACGCGCAGTTATGAATAATGACTAATTACTAGATTGGTTTAAATAAACCCGAATGGGACAACAATTTACAGTGTCATTTTAGAAATCGGTCGTGAAGTAACACTTGGGTGAAGTTAACCTATAAGTTTCGCGAAAGTGCCAAAAATGGAATGGATAGTGAATTTCTTGTTTTATATTAGGTGTGTTACCGAAATAAACACCAAACTGTATTTATACAAATTGGCACTGTACCACTTGTGGGAACTGCAAGGAGAGTTTGATCGAGTGGTACCAATACAATTATTAGGGATTGCAAAATCTCTACTTGGCCTGTGGACTCAAATCATTCATACGGAGTATACCATACTTCTACTTAGCGAGAAAGTACGTCAAGGGGGTACTCCGTTTTCGACATGTGATTGTGCAATTTGCATATCACCCCAACAACCTCAATATCGACCTGAGGATTTTTGGCGAGCATGGGAAAATGTATTTGTGCAAGGATGTCCTTGTGCTACATGTGTGTACGGGAGAACTCAATTTTTGAGTCAACCAGGTCATCCGCCATATCCGCATGCTTATGTAAATGATATGACATATCAGTTTCGGGTACCAGTAGTGCCCCAAACACAAGAAAGGGATGAAACATCAGAAATCAGTTCTGCTGGCACATCTTCTGGAGGTGCATTTGGACCTCCTGAATCACACGCAAGTCAGGTCGACCGCAATCCGGCACTATGCCCGAATCCGGAAAACCTGGCGCAGGTGCAAGAAGGGGGGCCCATTAATCAGCAACAAACTGAAGAAGTTCTTAGACACGCGGTAACACAGCCGTTTATCGCGCAATTAGAACCGTTTGACGACATGGGGCCATATGCTACTTATCAGCAGCTATGAGGTCTACAATTTAATTTATGTTACCTTATTATTGTTTTGTATTTTAATGGCTATATATATACATATGTTGATACAGGCATAATATACACACGTGGATGATATATAAAAAATAATAATATAAAATTTGGAATGTATGATGTCATATTATCCCCAAATAACGAGTATAATCTAGTCATGAAATTAATCCAATTATTTTTTAGCGCCATGAACTAATAAAATGCGATAAAAGATGTTTCGCTGAAGAGGCGAATATTCCTGAGACGACGCTCCGACAATCTTGTTGGTTGTTGACGAACTACTAACATAAAAATTCAAGTTGTTTACATAACTAATTTTTATCGCGCGATGCATACACGGGATTCCTTGCTTTATAGCATTTGGAAAATGAATTTCACACGTTCCATTTTTTATTTTTTAATGGAAAATGGATCGTACATACTAACAAATGAATAACGGTTACAAATGATGCTAAAATTAATTTTGTTATAAGACATAATATTGTATATTAAGCCTTAAGTAGCACATACTAACCTTTTGTCTTATATTTCATGTAACACTGAGGGCTATGTAAGAAAGAGGCGAACTATGATGAGCCATTATTGTTGTTGGAACTCCCGATAGGCCTGTACGTTGGTACGGAGGTCCAAGCTAGCCGAATCATCGATTCAATAATCGACCCACACCACAAACATTTATGGAACAGTGATCACAATGGTGTTCAGTGATGTGAGATGCGAAGTTTGGCTCATAGGACTAAGCCTCTATTGAACTTTTCTCAGTGTTGCAATATTTTTTTTTTGTTTTTTTTTTTTTGTTCTGCCATTGCCGGAACCGAATAGATTAAAAGTGCATGATATTGTTTTGTATCATTTCAAGAGAGGAAAGATTTATTGAGTTTCTTGTTAGAATAAGTACTAACTTATTATTAAGAAATGATTATAAACTTAACTGAGTACTATGAAATACTCACATATGTAAACTTACTAACCATTTATCAGGATGCCTTGGTATGTGCACATGTAATTTTTAAAATTTATGTTAACGATATGTTTTTTCTATTGTTTAAAGTTTTTATTATTGTTCATTTAAAACTGGGGACCAGTTTTTCTGGGGCGGAGGCATATGTCACGAATGGAAAATCCGTTAATTGAAAAGATGGACTGATTAACTTAAAAAACATAAAAGTACTCGAGCATTGCGAAATATTAAGCGCACGAGGCAAGGTCGCATCACGATGCACCGAATGTGTCATGCACCGAGTGCACCGTATCGGTGATGAGTCACCACCACCTGCTTTGCAGAAATGTGAAAAACAAGCGACAATAACAAACTGCGTCAGCCGATCAATCGGGTATAAAATACGCCGATTTTAGCAGTATAGATAAGTGTGAACCGATCAACGGTAGTGCGACCAGCTGACCCGAGAAGTCGAAATGTCGACTCCCCTCGGTAAAAGATCAAGTTCATCTCCAAAGTTGTTCAAACGCGAAGTGACCAAGCCAGCCACCAGAAATGCTAAGCCCTTAGCTTGTGACTATGTAAGTACAATTGTAGAATTGTTAACTGTTAGTGTTTATAACCGTATTGTGCAGACACGTTTGTGTATACCATATTTAATAGATTTAAGTGTTATATGAGAAAAACTCAGTGTTTGATTCCATCCCTAAAACTGAGATCCCGGCGCGACGTTTAACGTCGTGAGTCATTTTAATTGGTGAACCCAGAAGGGCTCATAAATTAAACGTGACAGTATTTAAGTAGTAGTATTAAAGTATTTTACGTCATGTTTTTTGTTCAGTTATGTGGCCGTCCGCGGTTATGTTTGGGGAGTCGTCTTTGATCTTATGATTTGGTAGTAAAAGTTGGTTTTTAGTTGGGGGTCAGTCTCCATCTGTAGAACCATGTCATAGTATCGTCAGTAAGTGATTGTAGTTTTGACACTGCTTTTGACGTAGTTTTGTCGTGTACTATAAGTGCAGTGTCGTCTGCGTATTGTAATATGTATGTGGTTTTGTCAAATTGATTTTTGTCCTGCTTGTTGAGATTGTATATGTCGTGGCAGTGTAGGTTGTAAAGTAAAGGTGAGAGGGGTGATTCTTGGGGTAGTCCTTGTTCAGGACTGAAAGGAAAGGAATGTGTGTTGTCTATTCGGACGTGCAGTTGTCTATTTACTAGTAAATTTCTGATTGTGTAAAGTAAGTATTTTGGTGTATCAAGTTTATGTAATTTGTAAAGTAGTCCTTTGTGCCAGACACTGTCAAAAGCTTTGTTAATGTCCATGAACGAACAAGCTGTTTTGTTGCCGTTGAGGTGCGTTGTGTGTATGTTGTTAGTTAAGATAAAAGGTGGATGTATAGTCGAGTGTTTTGGTTTAAAGCCAAACTGGTATAGTGGAATGTGCTGTCCAATCTGTTCTTGAAGTCGGTTTTTTATGATGAGTTCGAGTAATTTGCTTAGTACTGGAAGTAGTGTAATAGGTCTGTAATTTTGAGTTTGTATGTTATCGAGTCCATTTTTTTAGAATGGGTATTATTATGCCCGTTTTCCATGCATCCGGAATTATGTTGTGTCGAATGCAGTTGTTAAGTAAGTCTAGTATAAGTAAGTTTGTGAGTTTCGGGGGTAAGTTTTTCAGCAATTTGCTTTTAATTTTATCCTTGCCTGGTGCGGTGTTCTTTAAGTTAGTTAGTGCTGCATCGTATTCAACGTTAGAGATTAACGGAAAAGTATTGTCTGTTTGGTTGTCAAAGGAGTTGTTGTACCAATCATTTACTGAGGTCCAGTTTTGGACGTCAAAGTTAGAGTTAGTAGATGTCTGGAAAGCCTTCTGAAAGTGCCTGGCAAATGCGTTAGCTTTGTCTTGGTCTGAGTATTGTTCGGTGCCATTTTCTTTTATTGTTCCAAGCGGATTGGTTTTTTTGTATCGTGATAGTTTTTTAATTTTTTGCCAGTATGTTTTTCCGTTGTCATGTTCGATTTCTTGGCATGCTTGCAGCCATTTGTCTTGTTTGTATTGGTCTATTAAAGTCTCGACGTTTCTGTTGAGTTCGTTAAGTTTTATTTTTAAATCATTGTCTTGTGTGTGCGTGTATAGTCTGTGTTCTCTTTTTCGTTTGAATAGTCTCAGTATACATTTTTGCAGGGTATGTTGGTAGAACGTGTTTTTTACCCGTGGAGAAAACTTTTCTACTGCCAATGTCAATTGTTCTTGTAAGTTTTCTATGGAAGGTATGAAAAAATAATAATAAAAAATATTGTAATTATTATAAAAAAATAAGTGAAAGTTGTACTTAGACATATGTTATATTATTTAATATTTTTACCATACAAGGTTGATTAATGACAAACTCTTTCCGACTTATCAATTTAAATAATTTTTCTTCAAAAGTAACGTAAATTAATTTAATTTTTTTCAAATTTTTGAATGTAACCCTGTGTGTTTAGTTCTCCTAAAGTGTTTGAAATTTTAATTTTGATCAATTATTGTTAAGTGATCATTACTTATTTCCTTTAGTTTTGGCTTACTTAGTGCAATATTGCAAAATAAAACATGCTGGGGTGTCTATTGATGAAAAAAACTTTAATTTATTAAAACACTGAACTGACAGCTAAATCGATAATAAATTTGATATTTAAATGCTGTCAGTGAGTTTCACGGCACTCTAGAAATTTTAAGCTACTTATTCTTACGCGTTTTTAGATGATAATTCAGAAAAATTAAAATAGCGCCAAAACAAGCGAAGATAGGTATAAGAATATCATAATGAAAGTTGAAGAGAATTGACAGGAGAATAAAATGCGACCCTTAAATACAGGGCGTTCCATTTAAAAAATCGATTTAACTAATTTTGAAATTTTCTAACTTTCGGGGCCAAATTGGACGCATTTAAATGGGAAGTGCTCTTATTAATAGAAATAGACGAAAACTTTATTTTAGACACGGTTTTTAAGCTACGCACATAAAAATTGTTTTTTTTTTAATGGAACACCCTGTATATTATTTCATTTTTGAAAAGATCTTAAAATTACCATTCTTGATATTTAAAATTTATTTCTTTCTAACGATTTTTGTATGCGTATCTCAAAAACCGTGTATAATAGAAAAAAACTATTTACACTACTGAATTCTACGCGAAAAGTTGGTGTAGAAATATATTTTAGAAATAAAAATCAGTGCACCTGGAAGTTTTGAAGAAAAGTACGAATTCTGAGAAGCACCCTATATCTGTCAAACGGTAACAGATATTAACCAACGGTTTTCGTCATTAAGTTTTGTATCAAATTTCAGCTTCAGACAGCGACATCAGTTTTTGTCTATCTCTATTAATAAGAGCACTTTACAGTTAAATACGTCGAATTTGGCCCACACTGTACAAAACACCTTGTATGACGCAATGTGCTATGCTATTTGAGCTTTTACTTACATTTTCGACTTCCCTTAGGCTAATTTTGATTACTATACAGTGCGTTTTTTTTAACACGCAACATAGGATTTTACGTGTTAAATTTTTAACCCCATGTTATTTTCGAACTACAGGTCTAAAACTTGACGGGTGTATCTTTAGTACCCTGAAGCTTAAGTAAGTTTACCAATTCGGTCTAAAAAGTGAATAAAAACTCTCAAAAAATCATCTTTTTTCGAAAAGATTTTATCTTTCCATACTGCCTGTATGTATGGTAGGTGATTGTTGTTTTCGATACTTGCAGGGCAGGTACCAGGTAAAATTTGGTGTAGAAAGTAAAACAGGGTGGTCAAAATGCGAATATTAACTTTATATGAAGAATTAAATACAGAAGTATTTTTTTAAATAAATTGTTCAAAGTGACCTCCGTTTGAAACCAAACAGTATCCCAAACGATCGTTACATGCCTTTTTGACGTTATAAATAAATATGTCACTCTACCTGCTACCTGCCCTGCCAGTATCAAAAACAACAAGTACGTACCATGCATACAGGGAGCATGGAAAGATAAAATCTTTTCGAAAAAAGATGATTTTTCTTTAGTTTTTAAACACTTTTTAGACCGAATTGGTAAACTTACTTAACCTTCAGGGTACTAAACACACACCTGTCAAGTTTAACACTTGTAGTTCCAAAACAACATGGTTTAACATGGGCTTAAAAATTTAACACGTAAAATCCTATGTTGCGCGTTAAAAAAAACGCACTGTATTACAAGTCATTAGACAATTAATGCAGATAAAGATAAAGATTTATGTTTTACCCCTAATTTGATAATTTTGTTAAATAAGTTGGCAACGCCGCCACTTTATGCAAATCTGAAAACTGATTCAGATGCAGAATTTTACAAGGAATCCAAATATGCAAAAATATACGGGGTGTTTTATTTAAAAAACAAAAAACATTTTTGCCCCGCCCTTACGCAACATCCTGTATAGTCGAAAGTATTTCTATGTTGTACACCAAATGATGGTAAACTTTTACATAAAGTCTTTTTTTCGAAAAATCAAAAGCAACAACAATATGGGACTTTGGCACACTATTGCGCCACCACAAAACCGTTTTTCCATGTTAATCTCCTATGTCCAGGGTGCTCTTGGACACCTGGTATATTTAACGGCTTTCACTTACTTCCTACTGGAGCACATGCAGGTCGCCATGCATTAATAAAATGTCTAATCATGTAAAAAAATATTATCTGTGGAATGAATTAAGGAAAGATGTAGAAGAATTTATACGGAATTTTGATGATTGTAAACGTTATAAACATTTGATTTCACATACCGAACCAATGACAATAACATCTATGGCGTCTTCGGCGTTTTAGAGAATATCTTTGGATTTAGTTGGCCAATGCAGCCGGACCCTTGGTTATAATAAATTTATTTATCGCAGTTCGGAATAATTAAGCGGGTGTTTTGCGATGCCACTCTCGAAGATTACGGAGCCAAGATGTTCTTTTTCGTCGTGGACCTCTATTTCCGGCAACAAGGAGGTGATATTTTTCTAGGTGCCTCATCACCTGGCCGAAGTATTCGTGTTTTCGGCTTTTATATCCTTACTATTAACTGCGACCTTAGCAAGTTTGTGGAATGATATGCCTTATGAAATAAAGAGATCGAAACTAGCACTCCAGTTTTTGTCGAACAGTTTATTTTGAGACATTGTATTTCTGATGAGGTTATCTCCCACCAAGGTACTGAATTTTTATCTGGCATATTTCGAGAAAGCTGTCAGCTGTTAGGAATTAAAACTTTAAATTCTACAGCATATCCTAACCAAACCCTAGGTTAGCTCGAAAACACGCATAAGTCGTTATACTGGTACATGCAAATGCAAATTTCAAAAAATCGAGACACTTCTTGTTAATGGCTTTCATTCTGGTGCTTTACATATAAGACCACTGTTCATACATCAACAAAATAAAGACCTTATGAATTAGTTTTTGAGAAAACAGCCAAATTACCATCCAATTTACTAAACAACATCAAATTAACAACACCTTCCCGATGGACAACACCTTCCCAATGGGATCGGGCAATAATTATAATACTGCATAAGAAAGGAGATATCACTAACCTGCAAAATTACAGACCCATTAGTTTACTGTCGCATATATATAAGCTGTTTATGAGAATCATCTGCAAGAGGTTAACAAATAAATTCGACCTATATCAACCCCGCGAGCAAGCTGGCTTTCGAGCCGGATTTGGCACAAACGACCACCTGCAAGTAGTCAAGTCCCTTATCGAAAAATGCATCGAGTACAATAAACCCCTCTGCATAATTTTCGTCGACTACGAAAAGGCGTTCGACACAGTAGACCAGCATAAAATGCTACAAGCTCTTGCTGAGTGCCGTATCGATCATAGATACACCGAGGTCATTAAACATGTGTACCAAAGAGCAAAAGCTTGTGTCAGGCTACAGGATGATTCCCAAGACTTTGATATTGCACGAGGTGTACGCCAGGGAGATGTCATATCGCCAAAATTATTCACAACCCTCCTGGAATATATGTTCAAGCAGGCCAACTTTGATGCAAGAGGTTAACAAATAAATTCGACCTATATCAACCCCGCGAGCAAGCTGGCTTTCGAGCCGGATTTGGCACAAACGACCACCTGCAAGTAGTCAAGTCCCTTATCGAAAAATGCATCTAGTACAATAAACCCCTCTGCATAATTTTCGTCGACTACGAAAAGGCGTTCGACACAGTAGACCAGCATAAAATGCTACAAGCGCTTGCTGAGTGCCGTATCGATCATAGATACACCGAGGTTATTAAACATGTGTACCAAAGAGCAAAAGCTTGTGTCAGGCTACAGGATGATTCCCAAGACTTTGATATTGCACGAGGTGTACGCCAGGGAGATGTCATATCGCCAAAATTATTCACAACCCTCCTGGAATATATGTTCAAACAGGCCAACTTTGATGACATGGACATAAACATAGATGGCGAAAAACTAAACCATCTGAGATTCGCTGACGATATCTTAATTATCGCAGATAGTATGCACAAAGCAAAGCAAATGCTACAGAGGCTCGGGGAGGCATCGAACGCTGTTGGACTTAAAATCAACACTAACAAAACTCAATACATGACAAATCTTGTTATGAGTGAGGCAATCAAGATAGACGGAATAAGCATAGAACAAGTAGGCTCTTATAAATACCTTGGTCACGAAATCTCTATTGGTAGAGACAACCAAACTCGTGAAATATCGAGAAGAATAGGCCTAACATGGGCGACCTTTGGAAGGCTGCGAAATATCTTCAAATCAGACATTCCAATGTGCCTAAAGAGGAAAGTGTTCGACCAGTGCGTGCTTCCGGTGCTTACATACGGGGCTGAAACACTCACCCTCACAAAGAACACCACAAATAGAATAAGTATCGCGCAGAGGAAAATGGAGAGGTCGATGTTGGGTATATCGCTAAGAGACAGGATCCCAAATACAACATTACGGGAGAGGTCCGGAGTGAAGGACGCGGTTGCCTGTATAGCAACTTTAAAATGGAACTGGGCCGGTCATGTGGTGCGACTTTCGGACAATCGCTGGACGAAAAGAATACTTGAGTGGAGACCGCGCCAAGACGCATACAGAAGTAGAGGCCGTCCACCAACCAGATGGACAGACGACATCAAGAGGATAAGGTCCAACTGGATGGAGGCAGCACAGGATCGGCAAGGATGGATGAAGCTACGGGAGACCTATGTCCAGCAGTGGACGCGATTGGTCGATTGATGATGATGATGATGATGATCAAATTAACATAATTTTGTTTAAGTAACAACTATTGTTATGACTACTAGGTATGTACAGGGTGCTGCATTTTCGATGGTTTTACGGGGTACAGAGAAAACGGTAATAGATAGACAAAAAGTAGCATACGTGTTCCGATCTATTTTTCCGAGCTGAGATGACTGGCGAAGAGTGGGCTGCGCCAACTTCTTTTGTTTCAAAGATACGGGGGGCTTTTGAAAATTGGTCATTTTGGAACCTCCTCTATATTTCATTTGCTATTAAAGTTATCAAAAAAGGAAAAACGGTTTCCGGTAGAAGTTTTGACGTAGAATCCAATGGCGTAGTCAGTTTTTTCCTATTACGTTTAGTTTCTGACATATGACAGTAAGTTATATTTTTTTAAATGGAACACCGTATATATTTTTAGTTCATTTAATTATGTTGACTTTTACTTTTTAAACGGTGTATTAAAACATATAAGTTTGTAAACGTTAATCTTGGTAATTAGAAAAAAAGCTTTTCCTTAACAAAAAGTGCTAAATAATATGTATAAAAATACTCACAGTCGAAACAAAATTTGGCTATGTTCATATTAACATGTTACATGTCGTTTATAAACAGTTTTTTCAACTTCCACATTAAAAATAGTAGAAAACAGAAATGGCCACTTTTCTTATTAAAGTGACGGTAGAACTGTTTGTAACTTAGATTTTTAATAAGATTTATTAAAAATATTTAATTTTCTGATGTGTTAGTTTATATGATTTCCGATTTTGTTTGGTATTTTAGATATTGGCCTTTTTTTAGCTTAGCAAAGGTCTTTTTTTAAAATAACAGGATTAACCTCTACAAATTTATATGTTGTAATACACCGTTGAAAAGGTGAAAATCAACAGAATTAAATGACGTAAAAATATATAGGATGTTCCATTTAAAAAAATGTAACTTACTGTCATATGTCAGAAACTAAACGGAATAGAAAAAAACTGAATACGCCATTGGATTCTACATGAAAACTTCTACCGGGAACCGGTCTTCCTTTTTCGATAACTTTAAGAGCAACTGAAATACAGAAGAAGGTTCAAAAATTACCAATTTTCGAAAACCCCCCCGTATCTTCGAAACAAAAGAAGTTTGCGCCGCCCACTTTTCGCCAGTCATCTCAGCTCAGAAAAAGAGATCAGAACACGTATGCTACTTTTTTCCTATCTATTACCGTTTTCTCTGTACCCCGTAAAACCATCAAAAATGCAGCACCCTGTACATTCTGCAACCGCTTAACTTTATACTGACTTAATTAACTTGAGGTGTGACCATATAAAATATTAGCAAGATCAGTTTCTATAAACCTTTAGACTCTATAGCACCACTGACGTTTTAGTATAGGCCCTTAAGCTAGAACCTACAATTAGATTAAAATAAATTTTTATTTATACCGCGTTGCTCAAAACTCTTTAAACAGGCATCCATTTTTTTAAATCTTATTTAGTTGTAAAAAATTTCAATTTTTCTGCAACATACCCTACACTTATCTTTAATGATTTTCAAGAATATTATTATGGACGATTATCCAGGCGAGGAAAGTAAAAAAAAAAAAAATTTGCAAAGTTCAACCATTGGATTCTAGTAGTACGCAACGGTACACAAATTCCGGACGAAGGTTTTCTGAATTTATCGGTACGACTTTAACGCCGGTACCGGTTTCGACGAAACGTAGAGCCTCCGAACTTAAGAGTGTCTTGCTGTCATCTGGAGCGTAGAAAATTACGTCAGTACTTGGATCACGTTCATTTTAAACTATTGTTAATTTTAGAGTCATTACCAATCATGCTTCTCTTTTATGGTTTTATAGGCTTAATAATACTCAGGGTCGAATAGGGCGCTGGCAGTTACGGCTACAACAGTACGATTTTGAACTTATTTACGCAAAAGTGAAAGCGTCGTGCGCGCTCACACCATCTCCGTTTGCCATTACGGTGCAAAATGTCGAACAGCCCAGTTTTGACTGGAACGATATCTAGATTTAGGAACAGTGAATATCGCATATCGAAAGTTCAATCGCCTACAGATACTCAGAAATGCGGCAGAACTCGATTTGTACCGTTTTGCAACCAGTTCATGATGTAATAGACTGTGGCCTCAGATGACCTTTTATGAGCTCCCTGCTGTTAAGTCATCAATGTGAGGGCTTTATGTTACTGGTTATTTGTAAAACCTTTTTAAAAAAAGATTATTTTATTAAAATAGTTACAAAATTAAAAATACTCATAAAACAAAATAGATGTTAATACAATAAAGTCTATGTCCATTCTGAATAGTGATTCCGGGGCCCGATGGATGGTCGCCGCAAAACTCCTGAGCTGGCAATATGCAAGAGTGGTCAAATATGCATAGTCTGCATAGTCAGGTGAAGACACACACATAACTCCTCCATCCCTAAAGGGAACGCAAGGGTGGAACAACTTGCGTTTCATCAACCATTTCCATATCGGATGTCGATACGCGTCTCTTGTTATTCATAATCCTTCTTCTCAAGAAACGTAGCAGCAAGAAACAGGTAATGGCCAGAAGAATTGTTATTACTGATGATAAGGACCATTTGGAATAGTTGGTGTGAGATTTCAGTAGTTCGATAGGTTCTTCTTGAGATGCCTGAAGTTGGAGTTCGTGAAGTTTATCCAAAGAAGTTTTTTCTAATTTGACTTTTTCCACTTGTAAAACGGGTATCACTTTTGCATCTTGTACATCCAGTAGACTAACAGGATGGCCATGAAACATTTTCTTCTCATTTTTAAAGACGTATCTAGCTGTGGTTATCGTGCAGTTAGGTGGTATTACAAAGAGGTAAGTTCCCTCCAAAATTAATATTTCATTTTCAATGCAACTAGTTTGGATTTTTTCGCTTTTTGGAAATATTCCTATGTAGTGGGCGGAATCAATTTCTTCTATAATAGTGTTTCCAATGTGAACTGGAACTAGGCGGCACTGGTCCAAGTCTTGTTGTCCAAAGGTAGTTCTGCATCTGGTGTTGAAAGAACGTACTTTTGAAGATCTAATTTTACATTCATGTCTTTGAGAGTTTCATAGCCTATAAGGCCATCAAAGAAATGATGAAATTTAAAGATATAAAATTTCATATTTTTATGAGATGTAAATTCATTAAAAGCTGGAATTTCAATACAATAATCCCTGTTGGTAGTTTGGAAAATTGATGAAACAGTAAAAGGTTCTTTCTTTACAAAATTTTGAAAATATTTTTCTGCTATATCAGGGTTAATAAACGATTTTGTTGCACCAGTATCGATTAATAGCTTGAGAGGTGGGTTTGTTATTTTTACATATGGCAGATCTTTTTTGTCATAGATAGAATGTATCTCTATGAACCCTTTTTGCGTAACACGACCTCTTGAAAATTTTGATCTAAAGAATTTTCAGATTCAATTACTTCAGACGTTTCTGCAATATTTTCAGGAAAATCAATTTCAAGATTACTTGCAGATTCTGGCTGGTCCATATTTTGATAATAATAATACTCAGCGTTTTCGCAAGAAGTAGATGGGTCTGATACATCGTAGTAATAATAATAAGGATTAGGATCGGCTGTTATATTATTAACTTGAAATGGGTTTTGTGGTCTAAAAGGCTTAATAGTTCCATGAGATATGCCACTCATTGGAACTGGTTTTGGCAGATATTGAGCTCTCTGTGGATTTGGTTTCCACACGTTAGTTGGGTTTCTTGGAGGGCCAAAAACTTGACGATTTGTTGGAAAATGTTGAGGGGGACTGGTCTCGGTTGAATATTAATTGGTCCACGAGGGAACGATGCTTGATTTTGAGGCATAAATTGCTGAGGTTGTGTATTATTGTAATTAGGCAAATATTGGTAATTTGGTAAAAATAAGTTTTGATGAGGATTATTACTGGTCCTAATCTGATGTTTAGGTTTGAACTGATTTTGATTTCCTTCAAAACGATTTGGATTTTGAATATGCCTGATATTACTTTCAGAAATTATATATTGTCTAGCTTCAGCTAAATCTTTTGGTTTCATTGCTCGAACTGTTGACCCTAATGGTTCCTTTAATCCTGCTAAAAATATTTTTAAAGCATGCAGATTATAAAAATCCTTTTTCACTCTGAATGTATTAATATCAGTTGTATCAGTATGGGTATCGACATAGTTATGTAAAGCACTTAAATTAGACATTACACGGGTATAAAATTGTAAAGAAGATTCATTGGCATGTTGTCTCAATTGATCTAAATCAAATAGTAAACCATTTTCGTCACGTTGATCTCCAAAATGAGCAATTAATGCACTTTTAACAGTTTTCCAATCTTTAGAAACACAAATACTGTATACTTCTCGGGCTTTTCCGATTAATTTTGCATAAATACCGTATATTAATGTAAGATTTTGAACACAATCAACTATCTCGCTGTTCCAGTAAGTAATAATCAGCTTATTACTGGTTTCTAAATAACTAGATAGTTCTAGAGGATTGCCATCAAATTTTGGGACGATATCTAAGAGTTTAGTATCAAAAACTGGTGGAGCCATTATTGGTAAACTTTTAGTAATAGTAAGGTTACTAAATAAATTTTCTAAAACTAAATGATCGTTTTCTGCAATAGAAATCGGTTGCTCTAAACCTAACTCGTTTTCACTGCTTTCCAACGTGGAATCAGAAGAATTCGAGGAGAATGACATAGACAGGAAAAATAGATATAATCAAGGATAACTTACAGGAAGGAAGCCTTCATTCTTCTTTCTGCTGGTCGTACCGGTTTCTTCTATCTACCTTACGCACTACTTGTCCCGACGAACACGTTGAACAATGTTTCCGGTCCACTTTCTTAATAATACAAGTTCGATTTTCGAATAAACGGTTGAAACCGACGAGATTTTCGCGATGAAATCCCTTTCGAAATCCTACCGACTGCGCCACTTTATGTTACTGGTTATTTGTAAAACCTTTTTAAAAAAAGATTATTTTATTAAAATAGTTACAAAATTAAAAATACTCATAAAACAAAATAGATGTTAATACAATAAAGTCTATGTCCATTCTGAATAGTGATTCCGGGGTCCGATGCATGGTCGCCGCAAAACTCCTGAGCTGGCAATATGCAAGAGTGGTCAAATATGCATAGTCTGCATAGTCAGGTGAAGACACACACATAACTAGGGTGAGTGAAAGCCTGATGGAGAGGGAGCAGAGCTTGTCTATGGAGCTCGTCTAATGCATCGTGCATGCGTGACACGGCCGCCAAGCGCCCCTTCTGCCTTAGCCCAGTCGGATCACACATGGATCCTACTAACCGGGAAAAACCATGCCATAAATAGCCTTCAATAACATGGAAGAACTGGTCAACCAAATGCAGAGTACGGAGCCCTGCGGGGTGGTGTGCCTATTAAATGTCAAAAATCGTTTTAATGTCAATTCCGGCCGCATTCATGGGCTACGACTTAACTGTGTGGCTCGGAATTGAAGATCAGAGGCTCGCAATGTTATTCATACTGTAAACTTATCATTAAAACATTAAATAATTTACATTTTTTTTGTTGCAGTTAATTTGCCGTGTGTGGAAACCAAACCGCTAAGATGTATGAATGATATTACAAAAATGTCCGTGAATGTCCTACACTGTCATTGGTTTGGAAGTGGTCAAAGTTACGCTGGTTGACATCACAGGCAAAGCAATGTACAATGAATACGTAAAACCAGTAAATGAAGTTGTGGAATTCAACACGAAATTTAGCTGCGTCGACAAAGAAGATTTTGTAAAATATGGCAGAAAATCTTTGGTAGACGTGCAGCGGGACTTAAAAATATTTATTTGTAATAAAACGGTCCTAATCAGTCGGGGGCTAGAACATGATTTAAAGGGACTCAATATGTTACATAAAACGGTGGTGAACACATCGTTTGTGTTCCCGTATTTTCTTGGTATTCCCTACCGATGATCCCTGAGAAACGTAACCCTATGTTGAAAAATCACAATAATCAAAATGGGCTTAACGGTCATGACTCGTGTGAGAACGAACAAACTTGCAAGAATCTGATGCTATTCCAAGTTTTTGAGTAAAGATTTTCCTGACGGTTATTGATTTTGAGGAAAAGGATGAGGTTATCTCATCCAACAATAGATTTTTTTGGCAACAAAATGATTGCAGTTTTTTCGGATTAGTTGCTAGTCTGTTATTTAAAAATTTCTTTCATTTGCATTCTACTGTGATATCACTTTTGTTAGTTGTTGTGCAACATCTGTACTCAACTCTATCAGTTAGAAAGTTCAAACGGCGTTCCAAAATCTAGGAACAGCCCAATTAATGCCGCATCATTCAGTAAACACCGATCTGATTGGTTAAAAATGGTGAGGTTTTGTTTTTTGTTTATCAAAGAGGATTGGGATTGATAAAAAAAGCAAAACCTCACCATTTTTAAACACTTTTGTTGTTTTCACAAATGTTTGACCACTACCAATAAAGCCTGACTTTCCTGAAAACCTAAATTTCGTTTGTTACGACTAATGTCGGATTTTTTACGATTTCACACACCACAGTTTTTGACATCTTGTATAATATAAGCTTTAAACGGCCCATACATTATACAATTAGTTGTTCGACAAGTTGTACAACTCAGGTAGATTCGACCGTCGAAACGATAATTGCATAGTGTGTGATGCTGTCGTACGACCCGGTTGGATCGTACGGTAGTTTGACTGGAGAAAAATTTATCGTACGACGGTGTTTGATATACGACAAATCGGACATAAACTTAAAAAAAGAACTTAAAACTATGGAGACTAATACATTTTGGAGTGAATTTATTGATCTCTATCGTGGGCAGGTTTTTTTGTAGGATGAGAAATCCAATGAATATGCCAATAAACACAAACTTTTTCCTTTCCTTTCTTTTTCCTAACTTTTCTTTCATCATGAACTAAAGCGATCACTATTGCTGCTGTAGTTGTTTTTGACAACGTACGCGTAAGTTTAAAAAGTACTACAAATCTGCAAGACCGATTGATTGCTCAGTTTGTGTTTGTGGCCAAAATCATGTACAACTTGTCGCATCATATGTTTGTACTTCTCGTACAACTAATTGTATAATGTATGGACCGTTTTATTCTGAATGAGGACTAACGAGCACTGAGATATAAAAAAGTACACAAATTGCTCGTAATACATTCAAACTCACTTTTCCCTAAAAAAGTATTTTAAAATTTAGTTTAATACGCTTTTCAAATTAATAATGAAATCTACATTTCAAATATATACAGGGTGATTCCAAAGTTGGTGCTTTCCTTTCACCTGCGAATAGGGCTTCAAAAAATAAAGTTTTTTTTCCTTTGACGCTTTTTCGAAATATGAACAATAACGAAGATACAGGGTGTCAAAGTTTTAATAATTTGACATTTTAAATTAAAACAACATTTAATTTTAGGCACGCATTAAGACGGTTTTTATTTTTATACTCGAAAGCGGTGCGTCGTAGCAAAAAATAATAATATATAATATAATAATAAATAAAGGGGCTTTATTTTTAGAATTGAACAAGGAATTCAATAATAAATTTTATGTTGAAAAAAAACCAGTAGGGTAATATTTTTTTTCGAAAATGTTTTAAAAAAATTGTACGCGCACCACTGGTAAACGCAAGGAAATTGTTGTTTCTTGGAAAATTTCCTTTCCACGTAGCTACTGACACATACAAAATTTTGTTTAATTACTTCAAGTGGTTCGGCCAAAATCATTAAATTTTTATTTTTTCAGTAAAACTTTGACACCCTGTATCTTTGTTATTGTTCATATTTCGAAAAAGCGTCAAAGAAAAAAAAACCTTATTTTTTGAAGCCCTATTCGCAGGTCAAAGGAAAGCACCAACTTTGGAATCACCCTGTATATAATAATTTTTTTATACATATATAATAAAACTCATTGACTTTTTTTGACACTGTTGACACAAACCAACGGTCTATCTAAGCTATTTGGGCATTGGCAGCGTTGCGTGTATTTCGGTTATTCTTTTTGATTATAGTGTTTGCTTGAAAAAGGATTGTTGGTTAAACCTATAGGAGAACTATCCAGTTTGTCAATAAAAAAGGATAATAGAAGAGGCATCGACCCGACCGGCTTGAACGTAGCAAAATTTTCGACAAGCAAAAAAGGGAATTGTGATTATTAGCTGCGATAACAAAAATAAAATTGCTGGACTTTGGTCTCAACTGAAAAGTAACTTGAGAGGTAAATACACAGTGGAATTGCCTCCACTTAAAATGCAAAAACTAAAAATTTAGAACATAAACAATGCTGACGTAAATGTTGAGAATGGCAAAGGTGAAACTGTAAATAAAATTACCTCTGGTAACTTGAAAATGGAACCACAATCTTATGTAAAAGTGTAAAAAAAGTCAATAAGTAGGTTCAAACATGTTGATATGTATAAAATTAGAAGCAGAACCAATGAGTCATAACAATTTATTGAAACAGGGCAGAGTGAAAGTTGACTGGTCTAGATGTCAAGTTAGAGATCATGTGCTACAACTGCATAGCTTTTGGACAATATGCAAAAGACTGCAAATATACAGTTGCCGTCAGATAAAATCGTACCCCCAATTTGTTGCTGTGTAAGCTGTCCTTACCTACCATCTACAGTAACGTCAGTTTTTTATTACATGTGTCAGTTATTTGCAATATGCCACATCAACATTAACCCTAAACCAATGAATATGACAAAGTTAATTTTTTACAGGTAACACAAGCGTGCTCCAAATGCTCAATTTCTTGTCAATTAGTAGTTCTCTCAATCTGGTCGTCGAGAAATCACATATTTTATCTTATAATTTCTTCAGGTTCTTGATTAAATTTTAGTATCTCTTCATCCTCGCTCTCTGGCTGCCGATCTTTACATGTTTCTTGAACCATTATAAAGTATTTGTAATAACACGTTTTATTAAGGTAGCTTTACGATCTTTTGAAACTGACTTTTTATTGGTAAAGCTTTTATCATTGGACATTTTTTTAGGAATGGGTGTGCCAAAAATTTTGTTATCAACTAAGTGACATTTTTCAGATGGAAAAAAGTAAAATGGAGCTCATACTTAAAAAGAATGGTGGACGAACTTGCTGAAAAAAATAGTGTTCTAGAGGAAAATACCAATTTATTGCATGAGAAAATTCTTAACTTGGAGTCGAAAAAGGTAACTAAACAAACCAAGAAATATAGTGATGTCGCGCGTGCAGTTCCATCATCAGGGCCGACAGTTCCGAGTGTTCCGACTATCACGGAACCTGTTTCTCTCTTATCGCCTGTGGTAATTCCTCCGTTGGGTAAGGTTCGATTTAAGGGACTGAAGCCCCCTATACCTAACAACAATATAAGGAGAACGAATAAAGCAGGCAATGTTGCCAAGGTCGATAACATGACTACAAGCTCAACGAAGAGGCGTAGGCGGAAAAATTTGGGTACTGGAACCGCTGACCCCAATTTCGAAGGAGGGGACAGACGGGTTTGGATTTATCTTAACCGAGTAAAAGGAACAGCTACCGTAGATATTATTACCAAGTTTATTAAGCGAAAGGATGGCTTTCAATCAGAAGAAATCACAGTCAAGGAAAATCCAACTGCTGAAGATCGGCTCAAGTCATTTTTAGTTGTTGGTCCCTTGCAGAGAAAAGATGAATTCTATAGTAGTGACTTTTGGCCCAAAGACGTTGGTGTTAAAAGATTTCTTTTTGACAAACACAAAGATTTTTTGAGTGTACACCCTGATTTGTTCCCAAATAGCCCTGTTGGTAATTTTTTATAAATAAGACAAGAACAATCCAAACTAGAGGAAGAGAGTCTCTGAGTGATCTATATATTGCATATGTTAACATATGGTCACTTGTCCCTTGCTTTGACGAGATTAAGGATTTTATATTAAAGGAACGATTTCACGTACTGGCTTTGTCAGAAACTTGGCTAAATGTCGATTATCCAGATAGTATGTTACATGTTCCTGGTTATCAGTTCTTTCGTGTAGATCGCTTGTCACGTGGAGGTGGAGTTGGAGTGTATGTGATCGAAGGACTCAGTGCGTCAGTTATTGACACTCAACTGTTGGACGAGGTCGAACAGATCTGGAACGAGGTGAGACTGGCTTGGTGAGACTAACCGTGTTAGTAGTTACGGTGCACACCCAGAAACCACCATAGTCAGCAAGGTTAGCGTAATGAGGTCGCTGACGGGTATAAAAGATGCACCGTAGCTCGACTAAATTACCGAACTCTGGGGTCCTCCCCATGGGGAGGTCACTGGTCTCCGGGTCGGTCGGCGAGCAACAGTCTCTAACTTGAAGTAGTGGGACGGCTCGCTACCCTCTTAGGATCCCAGGCTGAAAAGAGAAGGGTTCTCTCGCAACTTTAAGTGACCGTTAGAACCCTTAACCCTATCAGTTGACTACTTGGTCCTTTGGTCATATCGTACAAGAACACCTTGCGTGCCCCTATTTACGGTGTAGCTGAAGGGCTAAAACTAGACTCACCCTCCCCGAAGTTTCATGTATTCGACGGCGATTACGGCCGTATTGGCCCTTCTATTCTGGGGGCTTACCTGTGACCTGAGTTGTTTCTCTTCCATCCCTCACTACGCACCCCTAAACGTGACAATATACAGGGTTTTTCAATGAAAAGTAGCCACACTGAATATCTTCCAAAATAATTTCTCTGTTAAAAAATGCGAACGTCAACAACACGTAAACAAAGATTGCAAGGGGAACATCTTTTTACGTAGGATTTGAATTTTGCCTTTGCCGTCATAGCCACCCCCACTAAGTTTTCAAATGGCACCATACCCTGTGTGGCACATCGTTGGAAAGACTATTTCATAAGGAATTAATTGCACTATTTTATTTGTACATTTGCTTTGAATTGAGACCAAAAAAAATAAAAACATTTTTTTGTTATTTTGGTCAAACTGCTGATAACACTACCGAATACTTGTTTTCCATTCCATGTTTTTGCCTCAGTCGGTCAACTGGTAAGTTCGTTTTGAAGGAACATTGTCAATATGGTTTACACGACTGCCGAAAGAATAGAAATTGTACGTTTTTATTTCAAACATAACGACTGTGCACGAGCTGCCGCGCGGGCTTTCAATGCAATCCGTCCAGATAAATTAATTGGTCATCAGTATGTCTTAAAGTTGTTGCAAAAATTTATGGAAACTGGTTCAGTGACAAACAAAAAACATCAATCTGAAAGACAAATTATTAATGAACCAATTGCTGTTTTGGGACACGTTGCAATGGATAATAATCAGTCTTTAAATCAAATTTCCCATGCATCGGGTGTTTTAACAAGCAGTGTATGGAGAATTTAAAAAAAAACACAATTTTTCACACAATCCATACAAGGTAAAATTGGTTCAGGAATTAAACGAAGATGACTATGATAGAAGACTACAATTTTGTGAAATTATGTCTACTAATCTGACAAACAACGTGAACTTGTTGTACAATATTTGGTTCAGTGAATGTTTGTTTTTTTTTAATGCTTCAATGAGTGTATGTTTTTTTTGAAAGGAGAAGTGAACAGGCATAACTGTAGGTATTGGTCAGACACGAATCCACCACATTGGTTTAGGGAAACCCATACCCAATATCCAGAAGAACTTAATGTTCGGGCAGGTATTTTAGGAGACCACATCGTTGGTCCGTTTTTTATTGACGGTAATTTGAATGGCGCTACTTATCTTGAGCTTCTTGACACCACTGTTGATCCGACCATAACAGAGCTACTAGAAAATGATGAAAATTTATTTGAAAATCAACTAATTTTCCAACAAGACGGTGCACCTCCACACTATTCACTTCCCGTTCGAGAATATCTGAACAATCGATTTCCTGGAAGATGGATTCGTAGACGTGGTCCCATGGAATGGCCTGCGAGATCACCCGACCTCACTCCGTTGGACTTTTTTCTATGGGGGCATTTAAAATCTAAAGTCTATGCAACACAGCCGGCCAATATTGCAGACCTTAGGCAGAGAATAATACATGAATGCCGACAACTGACACCGTAAGTCCTCACAAATGTTCGCGAACTCTTCCAAAGTCGCTTGTGTTATTGTATGGAAGTTAACGGAGGTTATTTTGAGCCATTAATTAAATGATAACCGCTATTTGCTATTATTTCTGCAGCAAAAAATAAACACAAAACGTATTTTTAATTTTTTTTTGGTCTCAATTCAAAGCAAATGTACAAATAAAATAGTGCAATTAATTCCTTATGAAATACCCTTTCCAACGATGTGCCACACAGGGTATGGTGCCATTTGAAAACTTAGTGGGGGTGGCTATGGCGCCAAAGGGGCTGATGGCAGAAATTCAAATCCTACGTAAAAAGATGTCCCCCTTGCAATCTTTGTTGACGTGTCTTAGAATTTTTCAACAGAGAAATTATTTTGGAAGGTATTCAGGGTGGCTACTTTTCATTGAAAAACTCTGTATATACCTCCTTTGATCAGCATTTCTAAGTTGTCTTCCAGAGAGTCGGTTTTGTCACTGTTTTTAACAAATTACAATATAATTTTATCAGGTGATTTTAATGTGAATGTATTAGGGTCTTCTGCTGATAAGCTATATTTGAATTCATTGTTGCGCACTTTTAATTTAATACAGGTAATAAGTGAACCGACGCGTATAACAAGGGATACAAAGACCTTGTTAGATTTAATATGCATTGACAGTGATTTGGGCCTGCTACAATCGGGAACAATTGAAATGTTCAACCTGACCGACCACAGGTTGGTTTTTTGTACTATTAAAACTGCAGCTCCAGATCATATTTCTAAATCTGTAACTTATAGAGTAGCTTTGATAAGGTTTCGTTCGAAGCTATCATGAACCAGAGTGATTTTCACTATTTTTCAAATGTCGACTCTCCAGAAAAATTCGTAAAACCTTTTAATCACCAGCTCACTGGGGTATTTGATGTGTTTGCAACCCAGAAAACGGTGAATTTAAGACGAAAATTTAAACCCTACATAACGCCTAAAATGAGACAAACTATCAGTTTAAAACGGAAAGCTTTCAATAAATAAAAGACTTTTTCACAAATAGATAGAAACTTTTATCTTGACCTCAAAAATTAACTATCCTTTGCCATCAGGGCTGAAAAAAAAGCTTATATGGCTTTCGAACTTCTGAAAGTAAACTATGACTCCAAAAAGACCTGGTCAAAATTAAAAGAATGGAATATTCACGGCTCTAAGGTTAAACAGGATATACCTGATCAGTTTCATGATGTCAATATAATAAGTGACCACTTTGAGAGTGTTGGGAGGGTGCCTTTCGGCATTGATATGGAGACACTTGATTATTATAAAAACAATACACTACTCGCAGTTGAAAATCAATTTACATTCGCGCGAATTACTGAATATGATGTGTATCGTGCCTTTGGGCTAATTAAGGCCAAAGGAAGTGTCTATGATGGATTGTCTTAACCATGCTACTGTTCAGTCTTGACTTTATTGTTGCTGTCATCACTGAATTTTACAATGCCTGTTTGGAGGAAGGCCATTTTCCAAGTGTACCTGAGTAAGTGCGCTACTCCACGCCGCATCTTTATGCAGATGATACACGGCTGGTAGTCTCTTTTGCTCCTGAGCACATATGCAGAGCATTTAAGCTCATTAATGATGATATGAGTTTTATCAATGATTGGGCTGCAAGACATGGCCTTTTATTGAACGCAGCTAAGAGGTGCCAAATACATGTTATTTGGCACAAAAGCACTATTAACTAAAGCGAAAACTCATAACTTTCCACCTCTAAATATAAATGGCATTACGGTACCATCAGCTGAGGAGGCTAAAAGTCTTGGTCTGGTTCTTGATAGCTCGTTAGAGTTTGAAGCGCATGTCATTGGGAGACTGTGACTAGTGTATCTAAGATTGAGGAGTTTGTATCCATATAAATATTCGCTGCCCCCTAGAATTAAGTCGCTTTTGATTAACTCATTAATTTACCCCTATTTGGACTATTGTGCAGTAGTCTATTATGTCCATCTGACCTCTGAGCTCTGTCGTAAAATACAACTGACACAGAACTGCTGTGTCCGTTTTATTTATGAAATTAATAAGTTTGACCACATTACGCCAATATACAGGGTTGATTCCAAAGTTGGTGCTTTCCTTTCACCGGCGAATAGGGCTTCACAAAATAAGTTTTTTTTTCCTTTGACGCTTTTTCGAAATATGAACAATAACGAAGATACAGGGTGTCAAAGTTTTACTGAAAAAAAACAAAATAAAAAATAACTTAAATTTAATTTTAACTAACTACAGGTTATTCCATATCAGCAGACATAAACAAAAACAAAAGATTTCAGCTGCCTTTGAACTAAGTTTTAATACTTTGACACTTTAAATGAAAACAGCATTTAATTTTAGGCACGCATTAAGACGGTTTTTATTTTTTTACTGGGAAACAGTTGCCCTATTCGCAGGTGAAAGGAAACCACCAACTTTGGAATCACCCTGTATATGCAAAACAATATCTTGAAATACAACCTGCGAGTAGGTCTCTATTTTGCGATGTTTGTCTATTCTATACTTAGAAATAAACAACCAGTGTATTTGACAAATTATCTTACTGCCAGACAAGATATTCATAATTTAGACTTAAGAAATGTTGTAAGATTTAACATACCACTACATCGAACTGAGAAGTTTAAAATAAGTTTTCCAGATAGTGTGCTTATTGATTTCTGAAGTGTACGACTGGATGTTAACGTGTAACAAAGCGGCATTTCGAAACATGTATATTAATTTTTTACATAAGAAAATGCGAGAATAGCGCAGTGAAACGAGTTATTAGATAGGGGGTTTTTGGCGGTAGACAAGTACAATAACTTGCTCTCTGAAAAAGTATTCGAGTTTTCACTACTATTCGCGCCCACACTCAATCTTTATCTTTTATGTATACCAGGTGTCCAAGAGCACCCTGGACATAGGAGATTAACATTGGAAAACGGTTTTGATTTTGTTGCGCCTGTACGGTTGATTTGATTGAAAAATCGTAATAATGAAAGTTGTAGTACCTATCACGGACTAGTTTTCTGTATTTTTTTTGAATCTCTAACTTGAGCCCTTTCATCGTAAAACACGAACAGCCCGACAACCGCCTATACAGTGCAGGCCAAAAGTTTAAATTATCTCATTTTTGTTCGTGTTTTACGATGAAAGGGCTCAAGTTAGAGATTCAAAAAAAATACAGAAAACTAGTCCGTGATAGGTACTACAACTTTCATTATTACGATTTTTCAATCAAATCAACCGTACAGGCGCAAAAAAATCAAAACCGTTTTCCCATGTTTATCTCCTATGTCCAGGGTGCTCTTGGACACCTGGTATATAGATCCCCTTCCGCGGCAGCGCTCGTGAATTTTTTATTAATTTGGAATTGTTGCTGTCCAGATTACCAATTGGCAGTAAAATTATTTTATGCGGTGACTTAAATATTAACTATCTTGACAAGTCTGATTCGAATGTGCAGCGCATCAACGGCTTGCTTCTTTCTTTTGGCTTAAGTATGCATGTGACCGGTCCAACTAGGATAACCCAGCACTCCCGCTCTCTACTCGATTACGTGTGCTCTAACTTTGCGCCTGACAGTGTGAAGAGTGATGTCGTGTGTGCTGGCATATCGGATCATGAGACTGTAGTTTCTAGATTTAGTTTAGACTTAACGCTACCTTGTAAGTGTCGTAGGAGAGGTCGGCTTTTTGTCAAAGCAAACTTTCTTAAATTTCAGCACGCTTGTTTGGACTATGATTGGCATGGGGATCTTGGTGGATATGACCGACTTTCCTCCTTTTACGCGGTTGTCTCTGACATATTTAACAAAACTTTTCCGGTTGTACGCATGAGATCCAAGCGTGGAAAACCTTGGATAACGAAAGGGTTAAGAATTTCTGCTCGAAACATGAGATCCCTACATTACATTAACAAATTTTATCCTAATTGTGTGCAGTTTTCAGCACTATATTGCAGCTATCGGAGAATTTACAAAAGGACACTCAGAGCAGCAAAACATTTATATTACCAAAATAGACTTGCTTCGTCTGATAATAGACATAGGGAAGCATGGCGAATTGTGAACCAGCTTAAAGGGGGATCACGCAGCGGGTGCCTGACGAGAATCTTGGCTCCGAGGACTTTAACTTATACTTTTCTTCAGTGGCATCTGCCATGTTCGGGTCCCATTCGGGATACGGATTTTCGTAAGTTTGTTGGTGGGTTTCAGGTTCCTCAGTCGTTTTTTCTTGCTCCTACAGATTCCTTCGAGATCTCTGCAGCTTTGGCAAGCATTAAAAATAAAAACGCATCTGGGTGGGATGAAATTTCTGCCCGTGTGTATCAGTGTCTTCCGCATAATGTTATGGAAACTTTAGCGACTGCAATCAATACTTCATTCGAAATGGCACAATTACCGCACATTTTAAAAATTGCCACTGTAATACCTATTTACAAGGGTGGTGACATAAACAAGGTTTGTAATTTCAGACCGATAGCATTGCTGCCCACCCTTTCTAAAGTAATCGAGAAACTTGTCAAGGACCGCGTTTTGAAATTTTTGAAATTACATAACATCCTGAGTTTTTCACAGTATGGTTTTCAGACTAACAAAACCACTGATGCGATATTTTCTTTCTTGGAGTCTTTGTATTTATCAGTTAATGATGGGTCATCGGCCGTGGCGGTGTTTTGCGACTTCTCCAAGGCATTTGATTGTGTGAATCACAAAATCTTACTTTCTAAATTGTCTATGTACGGCTTTAGGGGTACGAGTCTCGATTGGTTTAGTGCATACTTGTCGGGAAGAGTTCAACAAGTTCAGTTATAGTCAGTACTGACTATAATGGTGAAGTCCAGCTTGTTAGGCATTGACAGAGGAGTTCCTCAGGTTTCGGTGTTGGGTCCCTTACTGTTTTTGATTTACATTAACTACCTTGCCAATTTGAATATAGTGGGAGATTTAACTTTATTCGCTGACGATGCGACAATTCTTTGGCGTAGCGTTAATGGTGACAACCTTGATGCCCAGGTAAACACTGACATGGGATTAGTCGAGAAGTGGTGTGATGCGAATGAGCTCTTTTTGAACATTGGCAAGACTTGCGTGATGAATTTTCGGTGTCATGTCGGTGTCACCCTGGGGAATGAAAACTTGACGTCCTTACATCACAATAAGTTTTTAGGATTAAACATTGACAGTCGTCTTAAGTTCGATAGTCATGTCTCGTCACTATGCTCCAGGCTCGCATCCGGGTGTTACGCTATCAGAGTAATACGGTCATCACTGGGAATTGATGTGGCGAGGACGGCTTATTTCGGTCTGATCGAGTCACACATCAGATATGGGATATGTTTTTGGGGTGGCTGTTCGAAGCAGCTGCTTGGATCTGTGTTTGTTCTGCAGAAGCGCGCTGTGCGTTACGTGTGTGGGGACAAAATTCGTGACTCCTGTAGACAGTTGTTTGTTGGCCAGAGATTGCTGACCGTTACATGTATTTTTCTGCTGGAATCAGCGTGCCTTATGCACAAAAAGCATAGCTCTCTGATACATGACGAGAGCAGGAGACAGTGGAGACGTCCATTTAGGATCCCTCTGCCGATCCCTACTGGTGCCCTGTCAAGGTCCTCTATTATATATGACAGTAAAAAAATATTTAATTGGTTGCCTGTTTGCTTGAGAAAGATATCGGAAGAGAGGAGCTTTAGAGTTAAGCTTAAGCAATTACTTCTGGAGCGCGCATATTACTCTATAGAAGAGTTTTTTGCCGACACTTTTCAATGATCGCTTAAACACAATCACCGACCTCCATTGTCTTGTAAGGTTATTTGTCTACGATTACTTCGTTTTGAATGTATATTGTAGTATTTTTTATCTTTCTGTAGGTCCCTTTTTTTTATAAAGAAACGGGACAAAACCAATCCCTAACAATACAAATGTAGAAATTGCAATTTTGGGCTATTTTTTTGCAAATCCAACTTCGTCAATAAGACAAGTTTCCGTAGAATCAGGCATTCTTATCACATTCTCCGTAAATAATAAACAGATTTAAGTAATCTTGGTTTGAATAACGTAACCGCGACGGCATTTTTGCAGTTGTCAAAACACTCAAGTCACTAGTGTTATTAACATGCTCTGCAGGTCTTCAATATCACCGTGTGTCAAAAGCATGGCCAACTAGAGTACCAGCTAATCCCAACCATGCAGCCTAATAAAAAAATGTTTATTCTCAAATAAAACGAAATGGGTTGGATTTAGGTATAGGCAAGTAAATTGAAACGTATAGTAATTTTGAATGCTCAAAATGATTACGTCATAAAAAATGTGTCTTTCTATTTAAAAAACTTGAGATTTTTTATTTTTTTTAGTGGCAAGTTTATGATTTTTTTTTGACGACTCTGTATACAAATGACTCATTACGCACCCACAGTTTAATAAAACGATCCTTTATTTACAATAACCCAAAGTTTCATTGCAAAATAAAATACGCTTTTGACAGAGTACAAAAATATGTTGAGCGTTGCAACTGTCACTTTTTTGGAAAAACATCAAATATTTCTAAAACGGCTAGAGATAGGTATAGGTTATTGTATACAAAAGTTGGTCAGAATTTTGTGAGGAATCCAAATATGTAATAATATATAGGGTGTTCTATTTAAAATAAGAAAGTTGTGATCGACTTCCGGTATAAACGGAAGTGCAACCATCTTGAAAATATTTTAGTTAGATTGGGCATGCCCACATCAGTGTCCTGCCTAAGTTTCAAAACTCTCCTATTTATACTTTTTCCAATATCAATCGATGTCTTTCGTCGTGGGACACCCTGTATATATAATTTTGTTTTAATAGTATGTTTGTATTTGTACTTTATATTTACTACTGCACAAAGCTTTGTCAACGGAATGTTATTCTTTAAGACAATAAAGCAATTTTGATTTGATTTGATTTGATTGTTTCTCTCAATAATCTTTGCGCCTCACTAGGCATTTTCTATTTGCTTATGATGTTCATTCAATAAATGTTTTTCTATTCTATTCTACTCTATTTAATCGGCTAATTAAAGATTTTAATTTAATTGCACCGAATAGGTCCAACAAAGTTTATTTTTTCGAATAATCGGTCACAATGGCCAAGAAACCTTCATAATGACAGAAATAATATAAATATACTAGATAATATGTAACGAAGTTACTAATTTTTGGGAGCGTGATCTTTTTTGCTCTTACCATTTCGGGGGCTTGGCAGCGCGCGATGTTGGCGACGGAAACTATGAACCACCCGGTACCCGTTTGAGATGGTTCGGTGGGCGCTGGGAGTGAGTTTTCCTGCCATCAGCCGCCACCGTTGGTTTTTGTAATAAAATGCGTCCGCGCACCGTGCACCCGATTTTCCATCGCCTCATCATTGGCATTAGAACCAACACTCGATACCGCATACCAGTAAGTAAAAGTAGTAAGTAAAAAATAGACACATACCGTACGTCCGGTATTTGTTCTCTTAAGAGTATTAAAACCCTAACCGTTACAAGTTTAAATTGTAAATGGGGATAATAGCTGTTGCCGTAGATTTTCCGTTTACTTTCAATATAGACAGGTCGACGGCGGTTAAATATTGTCACGAATGGAAAATCCATTAATTCAAAAGATGGACTTATTAACTTAAAAACATAAGAGTATTCGAGGATTGCGAAATATTAAGCGCACGAGGCAAGGTCGCACCATGATGCACCGAGTGTGTCATGCACCGGGTGCACCATATCGGTGATGAGTCGCCGCCACCTGCTTTGCAGAAATATGAAAAATAGGCGACCAACAATAACAAACTACGTCAGCCGATCAATCGGGTATAAAACACGCCGATTTCAGCAGTATAGGAGGAGTGTGAACCAATCGACAGTAGTGCGACCAGCTGAACCAGGAAGTCGAGATGTCGACTCTCCTCGGTCAAGAAGGATCAAGTTAAGTAGTCCATTCTCCAGAATTGTTCCAACGCGAAAGTGACCAAGCCAGCCGCCAGAAAATGCTAAGTCCTCAGCTTATGAGTCTATGTAAGTACAATTATTAAATTGTCAACTTTTAGTGTGTTTATGACCGTATTGTGCAAACCCATTTGTGTATACCGTATTTAATAGATTTAAGTGTTTAATGGAAAACTCAGTGTTTGATTCCATCCTTGAAACTGAGATCCCGGCGCGACGTTTAACGTCGTGAGTCAGTTTAATTAATGAATCCAGAAGGGCTACCCGGCGCCTCCACCAAATGTCACGTTTAATTTATGAGCCCTTCTGGATTCATTAATTAAACTGACTCACGACGTTAAACGTCCCGCCGGGATCTCAGTTTCAAGGATGGAATCAAACACTGAGTTTTCCATTAAACACTTACATAGACTCATAAGCTGAGGACTTAGCATTTTCTGGCGGCTACTTTCGTTTGGAACAATTCTGGAGAATGGACTAATATATATGGATAACTTGATCTTCTTGACCGAGGAGAGTCGACATCTCGACTTCCTGGTTCAGCTGGTCGCACTACTGTCGATTGGTTCAAACTCCTCCTATACTGCTGAAATCGGCGTGTTTTATACCCGATTGATCGGCTGACGTAGTTTGTTATTGTTCGTCGCCTATTTTTCATATTCCTGCAAAGCAGGTGGCGGCGACTCATCACCGATATGGTGCACCCGGTGCATGACACACTCGGTGCATCATGGTGCGACCTTGCCTCGTGCGCTTAATATTTCGCAATCCTCGAATACTCTTATGTTTTTAAGTTAATAAGTCCATCTTTTGAATTAATGGATTTTCCATTCGTGACAATATCAAAAAATTAAATTATCACTAACTAGAACGGTTAATTGATCTCAATGCCCCGAACTTTGATTGCACAAATCCGGGAAACAGCGATGGTAGGGTAAAAAGCAGTAGTCTTGCGTGACCCGCTTATCTGAGGCCATATCTCAGTCATTTATAATGGCGCGTATCGGTATTCAGTGTAAATCAATCAACAATTGTGCTACCATATGAACTAAAGTCGAAATGTCGAGTTTCCTCTAGAAAATAAAATCAAGTTAATTAAACCAATTTTCAAATTTATCCCGATATTAAAAGTGAGTGAAATAAACGAAAAAAAAGTTGCGTACATTTTATTAACAAAATAACATTTAAAAAGCGTCAAATTTTTTTATTTTTTGTTTTATGTTTTTTTTTGTGGCGTTTTGTCTTTGCGGAACCATCATCAACTTAATTTTCTTAAATAGGGTCCTTATATTTTAATATCAGACTCTGAAAGTTCTTTTTATTCCGCATTGAATGATGTATAACTGAATCTGGTGAGATTCTAAAACTGGACTTCGACTATATATTTAAAAAACTAACCATCATATAAGTTTGAAACTATGGAGGTCCTATAGAAGACATCTAAAACATTTTGGAGATTTAAGCGTTACCGATTCTGCATGGAATTAGTGGCAACAGCGGATTTTTGGACGACAACTTTTAGTAACTAGTGCTAAAAGCTGATGCCAAAGTGATTAATAAGCCTTTTTTTACAGCGTCAAGCGAAACCGCCTTAGAGTACGCGAAATGCAGGCTAGGGCTGCCCAAATGTCTGCAGTAGATCAGGAGGGACCACCCCTTTTCAAGGAACCTAGGAGGGTGAGTTAATATTTTTTTACGTATAATTAGGACTTCCAACTAAACAAGATCCATTGGTTTTTTTCCCGTCAGATATGCAACGTATTTATGAAAGTTTATAATTTACCTACGATCAATTCATTAGCCGCCATTGAATTGCCATCGCTACTGATGTCGTCACTTAACGAATTTGGGAAACCAGTTTATGAGAGAAAAACATGCTCAAGTGTTGTCACAATGTTGAATTAAAAAAAATTATTGGCGTTGGTCATTAATAAACTTTGGCAACTTTCAGGGTGTTTTATTTTTACTACAAATTAATGGTCGAATACTGTTAATAATTTCCGAATAATACGACGTTGCAATCGGCCATAAAAACGTCAAAATGCAAAAACAAGCCTGGAAGCTTGGAATTAACCGGTAAAACCGGTTTGCTTTGGACCGCAAACGAAACGGAACCGCTATTTCATATCGGTCCGGGTCCCTGCTTCTTATAATGTCTCGGTTTTCACAAAGCTTCAAACAAACTCTTAAAATAATTGGTCAAAAACTCGATCACTTTCATTTGGAGAACTGTAAGTCAATTTCATTAGATTCTTTAGTAATAATTGAAAACTGTTGTCCCAATTTAACCAGCTTGGTTCTTAATCACATTAATAATGTCTGTAAGGTATATAATATAACCTTAGCTCCAGAATTTTGCTTCTCTTCTTGATTAAAACACTCCATTTACCAATAACACCATTATGTATTCATAAACCACTACTTTAGGTTTACAAGAATTCCATAAATCACACATACATGATATTAGGACAACAACAACCTCGCCAATAATTAATTCTTCACTTCTCGTGCCCCCTATCGTCATTCGTTCAGTCAGCAGTTGCGGTGTTGCCGCAGTGACTTGAATTTATTTCTATTTTACTACTAACATAGCCCCCCACCTTGAAAGGGTTACTTTTAACACAAAGTTACAAACCGTGTTAATGATTAAAACTAGAAAACATAACTTGTCCGACATTCAGAATGAAGTAACGAATTCACTTCACAACACTTGCATGAAACAAAGATGAAATCAATCATCATGATCTGCCACAGGTAACACACACAGTTCGGAAACTGGTCTCTTGACTACACCTCGGTTGGTTCTGATGGCTGCAACACGACAAATGTTGTCACGTCCTGGATGTAAGATAGAAACTCGTCCGATCTTCCAAGTAAGTGGAGAGATTCCGTCTTCTCGAATAATTACTAAGTCATTGACTTGAATGTCTCGTTCTGAATACTTCCACTTGAATCGCTGTTGTAGTAGTGTGAAATATTCTTTTCACTACCTAACCCAAAAGTGTTGGTAGATTTGCTGTAAATGTTGAAATTTTGACAACCGGTTACACTGGACCTCTTTGAGGTCTGGGTCAGCAACAGAGGTTAATCTTCTTCCAATAAGGTGAGTAAGTAAGTAAGTGAGCTAGCTGGTCGTCGTAATCATTAGGGTCTGAGGATAAGGGTACCAAAGGACGGGAGTTAAGGGTTGCTTCAATTTGTGTGAGCAATGTATACAAGTTTTCAAAAGTGAGATGAGCATTTCCCATAACTCGTTTCATATGAAATTTACATGACTTTACCGCTGCTTCCCAGAGTCCACCGAAGTTTGGTCGGACCAAAAATATGCAAGTTTACGCCGTCTGGCAATAAAACGCCGCAGTGTAGCAATGAACGCTTCAGATGTAAGATCTGACACTATTTCACGATGTATTGCACGAGTGGAAAAGCAAATAAATAAGGACACGTAACATTATGAAATTTTAGCTCCTCTACCGTTTTTCGACTTAATATTGAATGGTCCTGCATAGTCCACACCAGTAGTAAAAAAGGGTGGAGTTGGGGTGACTCTCTCTTTTGGCAAGATTCCCATCATCTGGTTATAGTATGTGAGCTTTACTTGAAAACAAGTAATGCATGTGCGCACAATCTTTCCAGCTAAGCTTCGACCACCAATTATCCAATAATGCTCTCTCAATGACGCTAAAAGATGTTGACAAGCACAGTCAAAAAGTTTCTTATGTTCAGAAAGAAATAACAGTTTGGTCAAATGATGTTTGCTAGGCAAAACTGCAGGGTGTTTATTCGAATAATCTAAACTTGACAGTTGCAACCTACCTCCCACTCGTAATAATCCTTGACTGTCTAAATAAGGATTTAAAGAAGTTAATGGACCCTTTTTACACATTTGGTTTTGCAACAATATATCAATTTCTTGACTAAAAGTTTCATTCTGCGACATAATTACTAAATATGTCATAGCATCTTTTATTTCAACTGCTGAAAGTTGACCTAAAGTTCATGATTGAGGTTTTAGACTACAGTTTTTACAAAAACGCAATACATATGCACAACTATGCTTTAACCGGTTAAGGTTTGAAAATCGTGTGAAAGAAAACCATGGTGTTGAACGTTGACACAAATTTACTTGTTTTTACCTCAGGTAAAGCTTCATCTAATTGAATTGAGGACACAGGCCAATGAGTACAATCTTTAGAAAGCCAACTGGGACCCATCCACCACATTTTACTATCCTTCAACTTTCCAAGATTGCAGCCTCGTGACAACACATCTGATGGATTATCACTTGAACTTACATGATTCCAATCATGAATTGCAGTAAGTGCCTGAATTTGTGAAATTCTATGGCCAACAAAGGTACTCAAAGCTTTTGGTGGTTGAGAAATCCAACCAAGCACAACAGTAAAATCAGTCCACAAGTATGTTCTAGAAATTGGTAATGAAACTGAGTGTTTGAAATAATGTACTAAATTTGCTAAAGTTACAGCTCCACATAATTTCAATCGTGGGAGTGTTATGACTTTAAAGGTACCACCTTGCCCTTTGCATATACCAATGATACTTGAGCAAAACCATCAGAACGAATACTTTTAATGTACAAGCATGCTCCATAAGCCTCTAAAGAACTGTCACAAAAACCGTGAAGTTCAAGGTAAACATAATCCTGGCATATCATTTGCCTAGGTATAAGAAGTTTATTCAACTTATGGAGTTGCTCTCGAAACTTACACCACATCGAATAAATATGCCTTCTAATTACAAAACTGTCCATAGCTTTTTAGGTACGTGTTCTTATTTCAGGCGATTTTTAGAAAATTTTGCAGTGACTGCTAAGCCGCTTTATGATTTATTATCGACTGTAACAGTTTTAAACAGACTTTGGAAAAGAAGGACGTTAACCCTCGAATTCTGCGTTGGACCCTTATATTTCAAGAATTTGACTATACTTTAGAGCATCGCAGAGCAGAACGCATGACTTAAGATTTGTGATTGAACGAAGCCGTTTTTAAAAACTAAGTTTTATTACAAAAATTGTAAATTACAAATTAAAGGATTAAAATAGGTCTTAACAATTAGAAGGCTAGACTCTGACTGTCCTAATACAAAATACAATAAAATGAATTAAACCGAATTATGGCGGATTCCCAGGTCTAGTCAGCAATATAATGGCTAGCTAGCAGTATTCCCGGAATAGGTGGCCTCATAACTCCTCCCCCTGTAGATTCAGCTACACGGTCCGACTGGGTAGTTGAATATCATGGTCTTGAAGAGATTCCCTAGGGATGCTTTCACCTTGTCTTCTAGGATTGTGCTTTCTTCTGAGATTTATCTTTTTCAAGATAAAGTACACCAGCGCTATTATTAGTGATACGTAAATGAATACAGTCCAAATACTTGGGACTTTTATGTTATCAGGAATCACAAATCTGGGTTCATTATCAATGATGCCCCTTTTAAGTTTATATAAATCATCGAGTCGAATATCGTCGAGATGAACACTTAAGTTCAGCTTGGGCATTAGTTTGATGTCACCGGCGATGTCAGGAAATAACACTATTTGATTCTGGCTATTGGTGGAATGAAGATTGTTTATCGTTTTGCCTCCAAATGTTATCTGACACTCCATTGGAATTTTAGCAACATATGTCCCGATTAATTTCAAATGGTCTTCTTGGTTGAAACAAGTCAATTGTAATGACTCCATATGTGGAAGTACTATTAGCCATTCACTGGAATTGTCTAGTGGATTAACTATCGGTTGGTTTAGTTCTAGTTGAACTTGACGACAGGTAGACAGATGATGGGACTTGGCTTCCAATAGCTGTACCTCACATGAACTGTTTACGTCCAAGGTCTGCAACTCCATTTTGTCGCACACGTAATACTGGTCCTTTATTTTGGTGCATTCAGTGTTACGATATGAATAGTGCAATTTGTTTTTTAGTAAATATTTACTTTTTGGCAAAATAACCTTAAAGAGACTCTGTGCATAGATTGGAGCTGAATAAAAATGATAGTAGTTTAACTTTTCGGGATAAGTTATTGGTATTTTTAGTAAAAAGTTAACTTTGTTGTTAAAAATGTAGCTTTCTACTTTAATAAGTTTCTCATACAATATTGTATTTTCCAATGTTACTTCCAGTGGCATACGATTTGTATCAATCACCTTTTTTACGTTTAATAGCTCAAAATAGAGATCTTTAGTTTTAATAATGCTTGGATGCAAAATTTTCAATTTTGAGAAAGTAATTGCATTTTCTATATCTGTTAATATTGCATCAATAATTTCATACAGATTTATGACTTGGTTTAAAACATCTTTTATAAATGCTGTGTTTTCCCGTAGTGTGGTTTTTTGAACAATTAGTCCGAGTTGATTTAATTTACTTTCTAGCAACTTTTCATTGTGTTGGACTGTTTCAATTGTGTTGTTAAATTTCTCTAAAAGGTTGAGAGATAAGGAGTTCTCTTTTCTAATGTTTGAGGTTAATTTATTTTGACTTAATTGTAGCTCTCTAATTAAGTTTTCGTAACGCTCACCATCTGAGGCGTCTAGATTCCCAGTGACTGCTTTGAAAATTGAACCTATACCGTTTATTAAGCCACGCTTGTACCTCTGGGGGTGCGGAATTATTTCCTTAAGTTTTGTTTCCGCCCTATCTTGAGTGAGAGTTAGTATTTTTAAATAATTTATTATTTCGAATTTATATTCTGGATGTTTTGTTATAGTTTCAGTCAGATTGAATGATTTATAATTCAGTTTATTTAGTTCTTCGATTATGGGATTCATGTCGTAGTAGTGCAAAAGTGTATATGAATATTCTTCCAATTTTGCTTGCCCCAATTTAATTGAAATTAACCCAGGATTGTCCGTTATTTCCTTAACAGTTATTTTTTCTTCGATTGCCACTGCAATTACTATGTGAAGAAATCTGGAATAAAATTACTGTTATTAGAAACTATACTTTTGTTGTAACGGTCGCCTAATGTTAGAAAGGTGTACCTTTTCTTGATTTTCTGTTTTTCCTGTCTTTTTCTTAGTATTTATGCTAACTAATTTAGTAGGTTTAGAAAATCTATCAGTATGTTTTTGTCTGATGTGTTTTTTAAGGTACACGTTTTGATCTGGTTTGAAAATTTCATTTACATCATCTTTATTTTTATTTAATTTTTCAACTAAATTTTCTTTTCTTTTGACTAAATTAGCATTTATTTGGGAATATAAAGCTTTAGTTTTTTCTTTGTGATTATTGACATAATCATTTATTAAAATTTGATCTAATTTAATATCAAAAGTGTCGTTGGTAGTAATGTGTCCTTGGATGACGTCAATAGGTTTCAGATTGGTAACAGAATGGATGGTATGGTTGTAAGCGAGAATAGCGTAAATCATTTTTGTTTTGATTGGGGTATCGCCGTATTCTTGATTGTTTAATAATCGAATATGTTCCGCTAAAGTGGAATGTAGTCGTTCAACGACTCCATTTGATTCAGGATGATGCGGCGAACAAAAATGAATTTTGATTTTATGTAAAGTAAGAAGTTCAGTTATCACTGTATTCTTAAATTCTGTACCATTATCCACTATAATTTGCTTAGGGATACCATGATGTGAAAAATAATTTAGTAAGTTGTCAGCAATTTCCGTTGATGCCAAGGAATTCAAATAATATGCTTGAGCATACTTTGAAAAACTATCTATTATGGTTAAAAACTTAGATTTTTCCAGAGTATAAGTATCAAGATGTAGGATTTCGAAAGGTCTTGAAGCTGTAGGGGTGATATTTATTGGGATTTTAACAGGATTTCGTTCGTATTTGCTTCGCGCACATATTTCACAATCGTTGATATAGGTTTGGACTGAAGATTTTAGCTCAGGCCAATAATATTTTTCTTTTAGTCGTTTGACTGTTTCCTCTATACCTCGGTGATTAGTTTTTCCCTCATGGTAATTTTTAATAATATCCCTAATATCTTCTTTAAGTTGTACATCTATTAATTTGTTCAAGCAACGTATGAATTTGAAGGAAGGCCAACGAAAAGTTTGTCTAATTATTTCACAAAAGGGTTCGAACATATTGGGATCTTCAAAATATAGGTAATACGTTTTATTAGGTACCATTGCTTCTTTAACAAAATTGATTACGTCTTGATCAAAATTGTTTTTTGATAATTGTACGTGAATTCTTTTTTTACTTTTATGTAAGATGTGGGTTGTAAATTTGGATGGAGAGTGCAAAACATTATGAATGATAATTTGGTTTGCTCCGTAATTTACAGCTGTTTCAGAAATTGGTATTCCTACAATTGGATCTTGTTCGGCATTAGTGTGAATTGTATTATTGTCATCATCATCAGGCATTTCCAGCGGGTCATTATCTGGTTGCGCAATAATAGAAACTTGATCCATATCGCGATTCGTTTCAGATTCAACGGTGTTGTCATACACATCGTTAACAAACTTGTCTACATCAAAGTTATCAGGGTTTCCTGTTTCTTTAACATGAATCTGAATACGAGACAATGCATCTGCATTCGTATTAAGTTTCCCTTTTTTGTAAACTATGCTGTAGTCAAATTCTTCTAATTTAATACGCCAGCGGAGTAATTTTGATGACGGATCTTTCAGGGAAAATAACCATTGCAAGGGTTTGTGATCTGTAACGATATTAAATTTCCTGCCGAAAAGGTAGGGTCGAAAATATTTTGTTGCCCAAACTAAACACAAACATTCCTTTTCAATAGTTGAATAGTTTAATTCTGATTCATTTAAGGTTCTCGACGCGTATGCTATCGGTAGGTCTTGTCCGATAGGTCCTTGAGATAAGACGGCACCTAATGCAAAATTGCTTGCGTCCGTCGTTAAATTAAAGGGTTTTTCGAAATCCGGATATTGCAAGATGGGTTCATTAATTAATAGATTTTTACAAGTTTCAAAACAAGTTACGAATTCATTATTGTGCTCGATGGTAGCACCCTTTTTTAAACATTTAGTTAGTGGTTTAGTTAATTTCGCAAAATTGTTAATAAAACGCCGATAGTAACCCAAAAGTCCTAAGAAGCCTTTTAGTTGTTTTGTTGTTTTAGGAATAGGAAAATTCTTGATTGCTTTAATTTTTGCCGGATTTGGTTTTACTCCTGATGGTGTTACTACATGACCTAAGTAAGCAACTTCACGTCTTAAAAACTCGCTTTTGTCAAGTTGAATTTTGAAATTTGAGTCTCTTAATCTCTGGAAAACGAGCTTGAGATTTTCTATGTGTTCTTGCAAGGATGTTGAGAATACAATTATATCGTCAAGATACACAAGACATTTTTCATTTTGTATTCCACGCAGTATGGAATCCATGATTTGCTGAAAGGTTGCGGGCGCGTTTTTTAACCCGAAGGGCATTCTCAAAAACTCATAATGCCCATTTTCCGTATTGAACGCGGTTTTTTGAATATCACTTCCTTCCATTTCGATCTGATGGAAACCAGACGCAAGATCAATTGTGGAGAAATACTGACATTTGCCAAGCTTGTCTAAAATATCAGTAATTTGTGGTAAAGGATATTTTTTGTCAATTGTCTTTTCGTTTAACTTGCGGTAATCAATAACCACTCGCCATTTTTGCTTTCCGGTAGCATCCAACTTCTTTGGTACCACCCAAATTGGTGATGACCAAGGCGAATCCGAAGGCCTAATGATCTTTTGATCTAACATTTTCTTTATTTGGTTACTGACTTCCTGTCTGTGAACAAAAGGGTATCGGTATGTTTTTGTGTAAACCGGTAACTCGTCCGTTGTTTTAATAGAGTGTTTAATCTTATTGGTGAAGGATAAGGGTGAATTCTCGTTATAAAAAATATCAGAATATTCTTTGCATAATTTTACAATGTGATATTTTTCTTCCGAATTTAGATGATCGAGTCGAAGTTTTGATGTGTCCAATTTAGGTTCTGATGCCATATTATCCTCAAAATTGTTTAAAACTATATTTTCAATTTTTGAGATATCGAAACTTTCTACTGTAATAGGTTCAGAGAAATCAATTGTCACTGGTGAAATGCCGCTGTTTAAAACTGTGGTTAACGCATAACCATCTTTTGCAACTGTCAGCGATTCTGGAATTTCACAGCTGTTAATTTTTTGGTAAGGAACTATCACATTACCATTTGCAACCGTAGTTTTTATCTTAATTACTTGCTCCATGCGGGGACTTACAGTAATAAGACAATTTACAGAATTTGTTTGATGAAATTGAATTTGGATACTTGCAAAAGGGGTGACTAAACGTTTAGTATTATAGTTAATATTAGCTTGCAAATATTTTAAGTTATCTAATCCTAACAAACCGTCGAACGCATGATGAAATTTAAAAAGGTAGAACTTTAAGTCTTGGTTATTTGGTAAATTAAATATTTTTGAAGTTGGCAACAATGCACTAAACTCGTGGTTTGATTTTTGGAAAACTGTACTTACTACAAACGGGTCGTAAGATATTCGATCAGGATAAATTGTCTTTACTACGTCAGGATTCATGAAAGATCTAGTTGATCCTGAGTCAATGAGTATCTTTAAGTTATGTTCAGGGAATATTATATATGATAACTCGCTGTTAGAATCTAGGTTAAAGGATATAATTTGGGGTTTAGTTGGTGGTGTTATTAAGTGTTGTTGTCGTTTTCGAAAAGTTGGTGAAAATTTTCTTCTTGCTGAAGGGACTGTTGAACAGATTCCTCAGGCATTGTTTCTTGGAAAAATTCATTTTGGGTTTGTTCATTGACGGTTCCGTCAAGATAATATGTACTTGGATTTTCACATTGATAATTAGATGGACATTGGTCGTATGTGGGGTCTAATTCGGTATTGTATACTTCTTCAATGACTGGCATATTCCGGGGACGGAAGTTTGAAGAAGAAGGACCTAGTCTTGAACCGTAACTAGATCTGTTTGCATTGGAACCAAAGGTTCGTTGTGTACATACGGACATAGGCGTTGGTTTAGGTAATTGTTTCGAAGGGTCAGGTCTAAAAACATTTGTTGGCTTATTACCAAAAACTTGTGAATTTGTAAAGAATCTTTGAGGTCGTGTGTTAGGGCTAGGTGTAATATTAATTGGTTGAGACGGAAAAGATTGTCGGAATTGATTTTGTGAATTAAATCCGTTCGAAAAATTTGGGAAAAATGGTCTGACATTTTGTTGTGGGTAGTATTGTCCAAAAGGTTGCGATTGTCGGGGTTTCATCTGTTGCTGATGTGAATTTTGCATTTTAACATTGTTTGCGGGATTACTTTGAAAATATCGTACATTACTTTCCTGTGTAACGTATTGAATAGCTTGCGCAAGGTCAATAGGCTTCATGCAACGGATGGTATTACCTAAGGGTTCTTTTAACCCAGATAAAAAGGTTGTTAAAGCCAATTTTTGGTACATACTACGTTTTACATTGGCTGTAACATTATCGTCATGCGCATCTACATAACTAACAAGTAAATTTAAAAGTTCTAAGACTCTATCATAGAAAATTTTTGGCGATTCATTGTTGTTCTGTTTCAACATTACCAAATCTCTATTCAGACAAGTTTCGTCTCGAGTATCTGCAAAATTACGGTTTAGGGTATCTTTTAATTCTTCCCAAGTAGTAACGTTTTGAACGTTTACTACAACTCGGGCATTACCAGAAAGTTTACCAAGTAGACAATTCAACAAATAGATATTTTGAAAATTATTTCTATTGGTAACATCATAAAAATGATCTATTAGAGACTTACAAGTTGCTAAAAACCTGTTTAACTCACTCGGGTTACCATCAAATTGTGGTACGCAATTCAAATACTCGGGTTTAAACTGAGCCATATCTGTGATTAAATTATCTGTATTAGAAATTGGTAATACAACTGTTCCCGTTTCAAGAACTTTTTTAAGATTGTCTTCGAAAACTTTAATATTAAAATTAGATTGCGTATTACTATTAATTCTTTCTTGCACTTTCCGATCTTGAAAAGCGGAGTCAGAGTCACTTGAAGGTTCGATATTATTAATAGATAAATTATTTAGTAAATCAGATAAAGCGTTTTCACTTTCTGTCATTGAGAAAAAATTGCACTTACATAACTAGTGTATTCTTCATGCTGGTTATAGGCGGCAAGAATTTCTTGTAGCGATGTCGTCCACTTTCAAATTCCTGTCTACCTGCGAACTCGATCAAGCCTTTGATCGAACTCCAAATTTTAGCGGTATGGGATCCAGTCGTCAATGGCGATTTTGGTCCAATGTCGATGCTAGGAGCCCGCGAAATCGATGGGTAGATTTCGACGATAACGACTTATTGACCGTTCACTTCACTGGTAGGTCCTTTTCGCGATGAAAGTACCTGATTTTGCGATTGCCAATTAACCGGAACTCGGAAAATCAATACACGATGTACTGAATTTTGGCAATCCTACCGACTGCGCCACTTAAGATTTGTGATTGAACGAAGCCGTTTTTAAAAACTAAGTTTTATTACAAAAATTGTAAATTACAAATTAAAGGATTAAAATAGGTCTTAACAATTAGAAGGCTAGACTCTGACTGTCCTAATACAAAATACAATAAAATGAATTAAACCGAATTATGGCGGATTCCCAGGTCTAGTCAGCAATATAATGGCTAGCTAGCAGTATTCCCGGAATAGGTGGCCTCATAACTCATGCGTCATGTAGATGCCCTTAGTCGTTGTTTCATGGTTTTTGAAGTATTTTCAGTAGAAGGAAGTCTTGAGAAAAATCTTAGTGTAATGCAAGATAAAGATCCAGATATAGTTAAAATTGACTGGCGAGTCCAAGTTTTACGAAATGCGCGATGGTTTAGTCTATCGCAAAAACGGCTCTAAGTTAGCACTTTATGTCCCTAAGTCTTTACAAACAAACATTGTCAGAACTTGTCATGATGACATTGGTCACGTTGGTACGGATAAGACTTGTGAACTTATCAGTAGGACTTACTGGTTCCCCTACATGAAAACTTTACCCTATTCCTAAAGGCGACTTACCTTTCGACACCCTATACTGCGACCATTACGGACCTTTGGCAAAAACTGGCAGAAATTACAAATAGATTTTTGAGGTAATTGACGGTTTCTCCAAATTGTTTCCTTGCTGAACCACAAGTGCCGTTGAGACCATAAATCATTTAACAACCTACTTTAATAATTACAGTCGACCTAACAGAATTATATGTGACCGTGGATCAAACTTTAGATCTGATAAATTTACATCTTATTTGGACAAAAATAATATTAAGTTGATTTTAGTCGCAGCAGGTACACCGCGCGCTAACGGACAAATTGAGAGACTAAACCGTGACCAATGATTGCAAAATTATCACCTGATTTAGACAAATGGGATAGAGTTCTCCCAGAAGTAGAATTTGCCTTCAACAATACGTTTTGTAGAGCTCTTGGAAATTCTCCAGCCATTCTTCTATTTGGCGTCCATCAGAAAGGGAAAATTTCTGATCATTTAGGAGAGTATCTCCGTTTGATCAGTAGTGTAAACCCATTTATGTTTTATGTCTTTATGATTATCCTTATGATTCACTTATGATTACTTATGACTTATGATTTTATGTGCTTATGCTTTATGATGTCGATTATGAGCTTATGTTACTTATGTATTTCTTTATGTCTGTACAGGGTGGTCCAGTTTTAAATGTCAATAATTCGCCATTCGATAACCCATCAAGAAATAAGCTGACATGCATTATGCCATTTTGCTGAAAAACGCTTCCTAAGGAAGATACAGCCCTCCAAAGTTCAGTTTAAAAATTCGTTTTTGTGTTATAACTGTCAGACCGTTGGAGCAATTTTGATCAAATTTGGAACAAGTACTTATAAAATTAATACTCATTATCTGATGATAGTCACGTTTGTTAAAATTGTCCAGTGGCGCAGATACAGGGGTATAGACATTATTTTTTCGCCCTATTTTCTACGCCACTGGATATTTTTAAATTTATTTTTTTTTCAATTTCCTTATTCAATTTGGAGAAGAAAGAATGTCTTGTAAAATGTTGATTTGAGACTCCGTTTACCAGATAATTGAGTTATTACATTTTAAAACCCAACAGAAACATCGGATATCCGGGCTGGCAAAAATAGGACAGATTAATTTATAAAAATAGGACTTCAACAAGTGGTTGGACCTTCAAAAAATGAGTTAATATGTATTCTTTAAAAAAAAGTTTTTTCCAAGGGACATCCCTTCAAAGTTCCGTAAAATCTGTTAGTTAATTTTTTTTTTTTTTTTAATAATAATATCGTTTATTTAGCTAGTCAAGCTATATACAAAAACGACAAAAGCAGTCACAACTATTACACCAACTGACTTCGCAAGCCAATAATAACAATATGTCCTTATACAATCAAGTCAATGTCAATACTTTAATAATACATATTCTCTTAAATGTTGTTTAAATTTATCTAGGTTTTCGCAAATTTTAATATTAACAGGTAGACAATTAAACTCATACAGACCTCTGCATAAAACAGTGCTGGCTAATGATTCCGTATTACATTTGTTAGTTAAAACAAAATCGTTTTTGTTCCTTGTGTTATAATTATGCACATCACTAAAGTTAGTTGCTTTGCCACACAGGTAAGATGGTAATAATTTGTTTTTAATTTTATAAATAAACACAAATGTGTTAAATACGGTTTTTTGTTTTACCGTTAAGAAATCTAACACATTTAACATGATTTTAATCGGCGTGTACCGGTTGCTTTTAAGAATTATACGCATTGCTCTATTTTGTGTGGTCTGTAAATCATTTAAAATATATGCCGGCAAATTGTAAAAAAGTGTACTACAGAACTCTAAGTGTGGCGCCGCTATGCTGTTATACAATAATAACTTAGTGCTTATAGATAAATTTCTCCCAACCCTTGCTATAAAATTAACCTTTTTTGAAAATTTTCTTGTTATGTACAGTGCATGTTCGTAAAATGTCAAATTGGCGTCAAACATCACTCCTAAATACTTAATTTGCTTATCATACGATATTTGTTGATTTCTTAAACTAATATGTACATTACTTATGTCTAGTTTAGACAGTAAATGTTGTTTTCCAAAAACACAAAATTTAGTTTTATTTACATTTACACTTAGACTATTACTACAAAGCCATTTGCTTAAACTGTTAATGTCATAATTTATATAATCTTGCAACTGACTTATGTTTGGTCCACAGATATAAATCATGGTATCATCTGCAAATAGTTCGATTTTCGTGTACTTTACTGCCTTAACAATATCATTTATATATAAAAGAAAGAGAAATGGACCGAGAACAGTACCTTGTGGTACACCATTATTTATTACAATGCAATCAGATGTGCTATTTTTAAATTTTACAGTTTGTGTTCTATTATGCAGGTAAGATTGAAACCATTTTAATACAGTGCCTTTGAAACCCATTTTATTCATTTTCTTAATCAAAGTATCTCTATTTATCGTTTCAAATGCCCTTTTGAAATCCAAAAACACTGCTAGTACATAATTATTTTTGTCAATGCTCTTACGGAATTCGTCACAAATATTTATAATTACTGTCTCACATGAATGTCCCTGGCGAAAGCCTGATTGATTACTTACAAGTATGTTATTTTCACTAAAAAAGTTTTGGACTTGTTCTTTTACTACCATTTCTAATAGTTTTTCGTACACTGGTACTTTATTTATAGGTCTAAAATCAGAGCATAAATTCGAGTTTGTCACTTTGGGAATCGGCACAATTGTTGAGCATTTCCATAACTCCGGAAACACCCCACTTGAAAGTGATGCATTTATCACATCTAAAATCCTATTTGCAGCTACGTCCATGACATCCTTAAATACTTTGGTTGATATTCCATTTTCATCTCCTCCGACTTGTTTCATAAGTTTAATATGCTTTTTTAGGTCTGCCATAGAAATTTGTTTAAACACATCAATAGATGATTTATTTCCAGAAACAATCTCGGTTACATCTTCTAAATGTGCATTTGGTGGGATTCCATTAATTATATCTGCAACACTGTTCACAAAGTATTTGTTAAATTGATTTGCTATACATGACTCATCTACAATTGCACCTCACTCAAATTTTATTAAGTCTGGCAAAGACGGATTTTTTTCTGGAAGTAGAGTCTTCAAATGTTTCCAAAGTTCATACGCATTATGTTTATTGTTATCTATCTTGTTTATATAGAATTTGTTTTTTTCAATATTAATTTGTTTGATAATTTTATTTCTGATGAATTTATATTCATTCCAAGTATTGTTGCTTTTGTTTAAGATTGCTCTTTTATACAAAACGTCTCTATCTCCCATCATACTTTTAATATCATTAGTAATCCACTTTTTTTCTTCGTACTGCCTTTTTGTAACAATTTTTTGTATTGGACACATTTCATTCATGACATATGATAAATTGTCAATAAAAGAGTTAGCCAGCACATTGACATCCGTTATGTCATTATTCCAGTTATCGCCTATAATGAAGTTTTGTAAGAAAGTTGGGTTGTATTTGTTCATGACTCTTTTGTATATTGTTACATAATTATCATCTTTTATTTTCTCTTTTAAAGATGTTGTAAGTATATTATGATCGCTGATTTTCGGTGTTAGATGCACCGAATGCGATAGATATTTATTGTTTGTAATCAATTAGTGTAGCGCTGTTTATAGTTATTCTGGTAGGTGAGCTGACCAACTGCGTGAAACCTTTTAAATACACCTTTTCCATAAGTTTGGTACCATAGAAATTAGGCTTGAGTAAATCGAAATTAAAATCTCCCATTATTACAATTATTCCATCATATTCACTTACCCTTTCCAGGTAGTCTGAAAAATATTCCACAAACTGAGCGTTTTCCTTTTGTGGTGAATGGTACAACACACTGAGGAGATACTTTGATTCAGCCGCAATAACTTCAATGGACAACAGCCACACCGAATCTTGCACGCACTCATTATTGCGCATTTTGTATTTAATGCCATTATTGATCAGCGCAATTACACCACCCGTTCTTTTGTTTGTTGATTTACATAGTTCGATTCGGTACCCTTCAATTTTTAGTTCTGATTCACTTATATCATCAGTTACGTGTGTTTCTGACATGAGAATAACTTTCGGTTTCCAATTCCTTATCAGCAATAGAATTTCGTCCTTATTATTTAAGAAACCTTGGCAATTTAGGTATACAATATCGGAATTTGCATAATTCTCCAAAGAATTTAATTGCTATTGTATAAACTTCCTACGTTGCAATTGTTCACTCTGTCTATAAACTTCGCACTTAGTCACATCCCACACAGTGTGATCCGTGCTTAAACTTAACCCATATCTTTGATTTGAGTCTTCGCAGTTTTTACATTTTTTAAAGTTATTTACACACACATTTGAGTTATGATCATTACCGCATTTACCACAAGCTTGCTTATCTTTACAGTCTTTGCTCAAGTGACCGTACTTACAACAATTTAGACAACGTATCACCCCGTAATCAATGAAAACTCTGCATCGATTCCATCCTAAGTTTACTTTCTCTTTCGAAATAATTTTCTCATATGTGGCTGAGTCAACCTCAAAAACTAAATTAAATCTTTTATTAAATACGTTGGTTCTTCTGAGTAAGTTCATTTTAAAGTCGTTTCTATCAGCGCTTAGGTCATTTTGTCTAATAATTTTTTCTATGATAAGCTCATCACCAACAGCATACTCATTTTCATTTACACCAACAACTTTCAATCGGTGATTCAATATTTTTGGTCGATCAACTTGATATTGATCACCGAGCTTATTTTGAATTTCAGTCTGCACATTAGAAATTTCCTTTTCATTTCCGCAAGTTAATATGATTCCACGTCCTTTTGTACTCCGACCCATTGACACGCCAACTCCTATTTCTACTGGATTTACTTTTCGTCTTAAATCTTCCTTGATTTCTTTCGGTTCACTTTGATCACTTTTTTTCTTTACAACCAATACTTTATTATTATTGACGACCGCATGTGCATAAGACTTTGATATGCATGGTAGATGTTGAACATTTTCTTCATTATAATTTAAACTCTTCAACTCAGCAAGTTTTAAAATGGCATTTTCGGCAATTAAGTAATCGATTTTTTTTATGCATTTCATTAGTATTATAAGTTAATTTTTCTAAAGCAGCATTTAGTATTTCAATCGTATTTTGATCTATAGAATTCTCCTCAATCCTGCTTCTTTTCCTTGGCCTGTCACCTCCCTTGGCGATACATGCCTTACATTTCCACGAAGTTTTCTTGGTGTGAAACCCACGCAATTCCATACTTTCACACTTTGCATGGTAAGCATTTTTGCATAATGTACATGAAATTATTGATTTTACATCTTCAATAATCTGTTTACAATTTGCACATTCAGTATCAGAATTCTTAAAAACGTTGTTGTCGTTGAATTCCATCGTTTATCAGTAAGTACGAAGCGTAAACAGTCCCGATCGGGACCGTTTCAGTACACAAAATCTGAAGATTTCTATTGTTTAATGTTGTACTGCCGTTATTACTTTGGTCACAACTATAAAGCTTTCTACAGTTATAGAAAACAACTTGATCTAATCACTTAACAATTTTCACTTAATTTCGACAGTTTTATCCAGTATAAAACTTAAATTATTCAGGATCGACAGATAACGCGTACTTCAATTGAGCAGCGCACACGACACTCCTTAAATCATAGTAGGCGACAGATTTGCTTAAGGACACCACACCCAATATGACACTTGTCAGTATCATCAAACGTTAAAAACATCAAAATGCCCTTTCAATTTTCCAATCAAGAATATGCTGATATGCACTTTATTTATGGATTTTGTGATGGTAACGCGTTGCAAGCCGTTCAGGAATATCAAAGGCGATTTCCCAATAGGCGACAGCCAGATCGTAGGTTAATTCAAAATGTCCACAACGTATTTGTGATGCAAGACAAGTCAAAGAAGAGTGTCCAGAACTATTGCAGTGCCGAAAACTACCATTCAACACATACTGAAACTGGACCATAGAACCCCTTCCATCTACAACCAGTTCAGGGATTACATCCAGGAGATGAAGAGCGTAGAATGGTTTTTTGTAGGTGGTTTCTGGACTCGGTTGAAAATGATCAACATTTTTTGAATAATGTGTTATGGATCGATGGATGAGTCATGTTTTACTCGACGCGGAATTGTGAATTTCCACAACCAGCATGTGTGGGCGCATGAAAATCCACATGAAGTAAGACCACGAAATTTCCAGCAAGAGTTCAGCGTCAATGTTTGGGCCGGGATTTACAATGGCAATCTCTTTGGGCCTTACATATTCCCTCAGAGACTCAATTCAGAAAACTTCCTGGAGTTCTTGGAGACCGAGAATGCTGATATGTGGGATGCCATACCCATTGGCTTGCGGAGACAGGCCTGGTTTCAGTTGGATGGTTGCCCGGCACATTTTGGCAGGATAGTTTGGAACTGGCTGAATGCAAATTATGAAGGACGATGGATTGGTCGTCGTGATCCAGTTGCATGGCCGCCGCGATCACCGGATATAACCCCCCTAGATTTTTATTTATGGGGTCACCTAAATAACACGGTCTATGCGACCTCTGTGACCACGAGGGAAGAGCTGCTGCTGAGAATACAGGATGCGTGTGCACAAATCAATCGCGATGTGCTATTGAGCCTAAATGCGTCCATCGTCACACGTAGCCGATTATGCATTCAGCAGAACGGTTCTCACTTTGAACAGTTGTTATAGTAATTTATTTGTGATAATAATGTTGAATTGTTTGTCGAATTGTTGTTAATAAAATGTTGTTATTATGATTTATTTATTGTGTATCGTTTTTTACTATGATCATCAATATCCCTAATTATTATCTCTCTGAACGGAGACATTATTTTTTTAAGGACTAATTAATGTTTGCAATAATTCTATTAACTAAAACTGGACTGACTGGAATGAACCCCTCTCTAGGGTATAACTTCCTTCTTATAGCATTCCAAACACTGGTTCCGCCAATCAAAAACTCCCAGACCTGGTCTCCTCTAGCCGACAACTCGTGACGACCTTTCGACCCCCGGTACTTGGAAATATTCCGCAACTCAGCGTCCGGTCGCACTCCGGTGCATAGTCTAGCTATTGCATCATAAGTGCAGTTGCACTCTGACCGCATTCCACAATTTTAATGTTTCCGCTCAAGTAATATAAATTCCACATTTTTTAATGTTTCCGTTCAAGTGAAATAAATTAGATTTATTTCATTCGTGACATTTGCCCCTCCTCCATGAAACTGGCCCTCCAGTTTAAACTAAGAGAGGTAACTCCTACCTTTGACAATTCTAATTACTAATCGTTATCGCTAGCCTTATATAAATTCATCTTATAATATTATCAGAAAAATGGAGTATGCGAAAATTTGTAGCAAAAATTTTAATTTCTATAGGGCTTACTTTCTCCATTTTTCGGCATCTCTTCTTCGCATTCCAAAAATGATATAAATCCTAACCTAAAGCAATCCTTCAACTAACATAACACATTTGAAATCTTGGGGAGCGCTTAACTACGCACCATCTATTTCAATATACGCAGTTCTGATTTTGCGATTTGTATTGCGCCGAAAATGTTTTGTCAAAATCACAAATTGTCCTGTCCATGACTTAACCCATTGTCCCTCACTGGTCACCAAATAGTACAGTAGTTAAAGTCTAGCAATGTCAATTTCATAGTCCTTCCTGCTTAAGTTCCATTAACATCACGTGGTTGACGTTGGTGATAAGATTAAGTGTCATCTTTATTGGTCTTCCAATACTGGCTTTGCACAGCGTCACTTAGTACATTGGCTCCTTATGGCTCCCTCAAGTGGTTTGTTTACATATAATGAAAACAAGAACAAAGGTTAATATGTGTTCATTAAGGCCTAATATACTTATATTTAAATTCTAATTTGCATGCAGTCTTGCGTATTACTTTATAAAGTTAATTGACATGTAAAAATAATCAGGAATCCGGTCCTGAAACTAAAAAGTTTGAACTCCGTAAGTATAAGACGCTCTAGTTTTCATGTTATGGAAAGTAGAACGTATTTGCATGTTTCAAAAAAAAAAAAAATACAGAAACATTAACCGTTTCTAATTAACTTCAAATCCTTTTGGAGAAGATTACAAAACTAAAGTGTACACCTCTTAACTTTTATAATAACAATGGCCATTTTTCTTAATTATTCTCATATGCTAAAAATTTGCATGTCAAAATGAAATTACAATGATATTTATCCATCCGCAGTTTTGTGAACGTTCGTACCGCGATGACTTAAATAACAAAGTGATCACCATCTGCCTGCGGCATAAGAAAAGAATTACATGATCAATTGGTTAGGTACGTACCTATATACCGCATTTTTTCATGTGCACAAAAAACAAAATTTATCCTATTTTAGGATAGTTCATTAAGCAAGTAAAAGTAAATCATTTTTATAACTTAATTATGAGCATTTTGACTTTATCGGGCTTGTAACTCTGAATATTTCAGCAGTTCAATATTTGTTTCAAAAAGTAGTCGTAGTCAGTCTGCTAGAAATTTGTACAACTTATTGTACATCGTAATGAGACGATCCTATAAACGGAATTAAGGTAAACGATTAAAGCAACTAATACGCAAATTTCCAGGATAACGTATAACCGGTTGCTGTCAGGAATAGGAATTTCCGTTGCCTGAAAATGTTGACAAGTTTAGCTACTTCATATGGACCTTTTTATATCCGAGTTTAAAGAAGTCTAGTATCGATTTGCTTCAAAGACCCAATTTTCAAAACTTAATAAAAGTATGTATAAGGTTTAGCATACACACAATCATTTCAGCCTGCTATTAGTTTCGTTCTCAGAAATACTTTTGGTTTGTTCTTTGAGAAAAATGCATGCACCGCCCTAACATTGATAACAGCAAATAGTCTTGCTGTGTGGCACTAAAACAAATATCTCTCAACATGTACAGACCTTTCTGTATCAGAAACTTCTCAACTGAAAAGGAAAAAATCAGAAACAACTACTTTGAGAGCTAATACTCCTACCAACATTGAATTATATTGTTTTTCCTGTTGAATTCTTGAGTATTTAAATTACACATTGCTGGAGTTTAAAGCTAAGTGAAAGTTAAACACTGATGTCCTGGCGTATTGAACGTAAAGTTTGCGGCAAATTAAGCTCGACTAATATGTTCAGTTGGTTAAGAGCGTTGGGGTGGTTCTCTGCGCCACTGATTTTAACCAATAAATCAGAAAATGCCAAAGTTGGTACTTGGAGTTCAATAAACCAGTAATCAGGACAACAAATAGGATTACAAAAAAACAAAATGAAACCTGCCAAGTAATATCAATTAATTTACAAGAAAATAATTGTAGTAAGCCTTCAACACAGAACGATAGCTGAAAGAGAGGTTTGAGGTTGCAGCAACAATAAAACAGTCAGAATTCAGTTACCCTCAGATGGTTTTTTATATTATGGGTTTCTAGTCGCTTCGTCAAACAAGCATCACACTTCAGTGCTTGATCCGATTCTTAAACTAATCTTACTTTCTGTACAGAGCAAGTGTACTGCTATCCGCTATCGATCTAAGCGCTACAGCCCAGTGTCCAAGAGATGTAGTCGGACAACCCTGGTAAGCTAGCGAAACGAATAGGGCTATTCGTGGTGCCGTAGCCCAGTGTAAAGATGAGCCTGCAGGAAGATACCCCGGCGGAAGGGCCCTTAGAATATACAGTACAAAATACAATGTGTTCGTTACAATCACTTAATATTAAGACTGATTATATTCATTAGTAATACTTTATTATCGAATTTACTAGAAACAAATTAATTAAAAACGCAAAAGATTGAGCACAATATTCAATAATTAGATATCAAATCAATCAGTAAGCAACTGGATGGTTTTATAACCAATTTACTACCAAAATTAATCAAATAAAGCACGAAATTTACCTTTTGTGATTGAGCAAAGGGGTCTTTGTCTTTGCATTAGTTGATTCTCTCGGATACTCGGTCACCAGCTTCCAAACTGTGTGTAGTCACAGATTGAAGACTCCGCTAACTGCTATTGAAATGAAGAAGACACGTGTTTTAGCCGGAGGCTAAATTGGAAATGGCCAAAATCAAACTTACTTGGGCGACACTGCCACCAAACAGATCGAATCAAAATACTACAAGACTGCCTCAGGTCTCTCAGGTCAATCTAATGGTCAAATTAATTTCCTAAGTGAAATAACCACATGGTAAAACTTAACCTCAAACTCACCACTCCACAAGAAAATCACACCACTTTTAAGGCTTATAAATCCGCATACAGCGAGAAAAACGGAGTTCCCAACAAAACTCGATATACTCCTCCAAATAACTCCCGTTTTTATTAAAAAGAGGTCGCACTAAAATCCCGTAACCGGTACTACAAAATGGCGATTCCTCTTAAAGCCCACGTGATACGTGTAAGTTTCTCTGAAGGTCCAAAAGGAAAGAAATTAAAAAGAAACCGATGAAGAGAAACCCTTCCAACAATAGCAAAAAAACTGGCGTGTTTCCGTTAAACTAAAAATGAAAGCCGGCAACATCGGAAAACTCTACAATATGAAAGCTGTCACGGTTCAAGATGACATACAAATGACGAACGATAAGTCACTAACAGCTGATCGCCGTCAACGTTACGAAATAACCCCACAAAACCAATCAAAATAAACCGGTAAATTATTCGAAATAAACAAATCCTTTTATAGGGCTCCGATGAATTATTAAGAATGTCTCGGTGCGGTGTAAAATAGTGCATTAATCGAACACTGAAGACTGGCAAACCGGAAATGGTTGCCAAAAATGCCAGCAGCACCTTGAGACTTTAGAAATCGCTTAAAACAGGTATGAATTTAAGAAAACTTTAAAACATTTTACTAAAAATACCTTTAGAAACTGAAAATGCAACAAAATGAAATGTGTTTGCCCACACTATGGATAGAAAATAAAAATTATTACAGTTTAAATTAAATTAACCGCAAACGGTTACCTGTTGCTCGATAAGTCTCTATCTCATAAACGCAACTAAACTGGGTACCAATCTGTATCAGCTCGTAACGCCAAAAATCGATCGTGACATCCTTTATAAAAGATACCAATATTTTTCATTGGCAATTCAATAATTATTTCATTTAATTATGAATCTTGAGCTGGACATCTTCGTATAGATGCACCAAAAATAGTTCAACTGCATGTAAGTCGAAACTTTAATACTCATAAGACTCATTACCATGGGTCGGTTAAAGAAACAAACTCTATGTGTCGCTTACATAAGAAGGTATTACGCTCAGCTAGCGTTTTTCACCTTAATTATTTAACGTAATAAAATTCAGCTGAAATAAATTAAAAGTAAAGTTACATTATCATGATGTGTGGGTCTTATCGTCTCATTCGAGTAGTATGTGTGTTGAATGTGTTAAATATCACTTCAGGAATACTTTATTACACATGTATCATTTACCATTCGTATTCAAAAAAAAAACTTGTGTCACTTTTTAAATCAGTTGTCATTTTTTCCATAGTAAAATCAAATTTAATTATGCTTAGCCAATACAATATTTCGACTTGTTATTCCATGTAGGTAAATTATCATGTGCATTTAAACAAAATAAATATTATAACATTAAAATGTATCAATCAGCAGTTTCTTTATCGACACTTCGAGTGCAACGAGACGAGTGCAATAAAGCAAGTCTGTCACACCGGCACGCGGCGTCAAGTATAACTAATTAGTCTGCTTTACTTTATTTTCCACTAATGTCGCGATTTTTGCAAGCAACCAAATAATAACCTTCGATTTTTTATGTACTGTTTGTTTTGAACGGTGGAAACATATCGAAATCCTCTTTTAATTTCTTCACTGTGCTTTTTTTTTTAAAGCGGATAAATACACATAATAAGTAAAAAATTATTTGTCGAGAATTAGAAGTTTCTTTTAGCGCATCGGCACATTTTTTGTCGTTATCGGGAATGCTTGACCTCGACATCGAAATAACATAATCCGCTGTTTTACAGTGTGGATTTAATTTTTTTAAGTTCCGATTTAGAAGACATGAGTTAAGTCACCCTAAAGTGCCGACTATATATTTCTAAGTGCTTAGTATACATTTATAAATGTTTAGCTTGTTGTTTTCTCCTAGATAGTTGCGCTTCCAGTTTGGTTAGAGTTAGTCAGTTGAAGTTAGTTGTAAGATACACTTATTTGTAATTTTTAGTAATTAAATAATTTTAAAAAAAAGCAATCTCGGCTTTTGACTAGTTAACTGGCGCAGTCAGTAGGATAATTTTCGGGCTCGTTATCGAATCGACGGTATCGAACTAACCGAGAAATAAAGAACTTACGTTTAAGTGTCTGTTGTGGAGTGTTACAAAACCTCTTCAATAAGGAGATTGGACCAACTTTGCCCATTTCTCGCGAGGACCAGCATTTTTGGAAGGACCACATTGCCAACCGAGGTGCCAGCCCTTATAGATGATGATTAAGTCCATAATCGTTTTTATGTAAGTGTAATTGACAATTTTTCATGTCTGAAGTTGACGACCTAAGAGTATTTTTTGATAATTTGCGTTTATCTGCACCTTCAACTGGCTCTGCTTCTAGTTTACATTCTCAAGAAGTACAAGAAATTCAAACTATTAGTAATAAAACATTAAAAACTAATCAAGTCAAAATGCCTGAATTCAAAGCTGAATACTTGAACTGCATTCCTACTTTTGATGGCAAACCTAATGATCTCCAAAGATATCTAGCAGTTTGTCAAAGTGTGATTGATGCATTCTATAAACCTAATCAACCCAATGATTTTCAAAATATTTACCTACTAAATTGTATTATTGGTAAATTAACAGGAAATGCAAAATTAGTATTAGGAACCCAAAATGTGACAACATGGGACGAACTTAAACATATTTTGAATAGGAATTTTGCGGACCAAAGGGATGAAGCCTGTTTAAATCGAGATTTAGTCATGCTTCGTCAACAAAATAATGAAAAACCAAGTCTGTTTTATGACAGAATTTTGCATATCCTTAATTTACTTTGCTGTTATATTAATGTACATGAGGATAGTGATGCTGCAAAACAATTAAAATTTAACCTTTATAACGAACTAGCTTTAAAAACATTTCTCTCGGGACTTAAAGAACCGTTAGGAACCACAATACGTTGTATGCATCCAAGAGATCTACCACAAGCTCTTCAATTCGTAACTGAAGAATATAACACCCACTATTTCCAAAACACTAATAAACTACCTACACAATCGGCAGTAAGACAACAATCACCAACACAAAATTTTAAACCATTTCAAAATCAATTTATGCCTCAAATGCCCCAATACAGACCAAACTTTAGTAATTCATATAATCCTCAAACACCTAATAATTTCTTTAGGCAAGGACCTCAGTTTCCTTCACAACCGATTCCAATTAGACCTGACTACTCTAAACTTAGACAACATTTTCCAACTAATTCGCAAGTTTTTAAACCTAGACAGGGTAACAACGTTTTCCGCCCTAATCAAAATAAGTCCCTTCCAAATCCAACTCCGATGAATGCTGACGCAAATTTTCAGGTACCAGGCCCCAGCAACCAAGAAACATAATACCTGAACCTGAAATAATACCCTTTAATAACGTTAACACAAGTGAACTCTCATATATTTATCTTCCCAGAGCATAACTTAAAATTCTTAATAGATTCGGGTTCCACAAAATCATTCATTGATCCCTATGTAGCCAAAAAGTATTTTTCAAGTTGCATATCATTTGACCCTTTTGTAGTTTCAACTGTATTCCAACAATCATCTCATCAGCATAGTCCAGTCATACCCGCTTCCAAAATTTTCAAATTACCTAATCCCCAATTTCTCAATTTATATCTCTTTAAATTTCACAATGTTTTTAACGGTTTGATAGGCATTGATAATTTGAAATCTTTACAAGCAATCATCGATTATAAAACGGGATTCTTAAATACACCTTATGCCAATATCAAATTACAGTTTCATGAAACAAAAATGCAAGTAAACAATATTACTGTTGCTCCTCGTGCACAACAAGTTGTTCGAATTAAAACAAGTGTTCAAGATGGTGAAATAATAATACCATATCAAAAACTGGATAATTGTGAAATTTCAAACTGTATTAAAGTAGCTAACAACGGTTATGCGATAACCACGATAACACATAACACTTGTAACCCTGTAACTCTAGATCTTTCAGAGCCTTTGATGTTGAAAAATATGACACCAAATATGACCAACTAATTGATAGTAATTTGCATAATTTTGAGAATGGCAGCGACATACAGAAACAATTCGACCCCTCACAGAACCGATCATCTTAATTCGGAAGAAAAACAAAAAATTTTAAACTTGTGCAAAGAATTTTCCGATATTTTCTACTATGAGGGAATGCCACTAACTTTTACAAGCAAAATTAAGCATGCAATTAATACGAGTGATGAACTACCTGTGTATGCAAAGTCATATAGGTATACATTTATACATAAAGCAGAAGTAGAAAGTCAAATAAACAAGATGTTAAAACAAAATATAATTCGCCCAAGTAATTCACCTTGGTCAGCACCTATCTGGGTTGTACCCAAAAAGGCTGATGCATCGGGAAAACAAAAATGGCGTGTTTGTGTTGACTTTCGGAAGCTAAATGAAAAAACAGTGGACGATAAATACCCCCTTCCGAATATTACTGATTTACTTGATAAACTTGGCAAGTGTCAATATTTCACTACTCTAGACCTAGACTTGCAAGTGGTTTCCACCAAATTGAGATGGAGGAAAGGGATATTCCAAAAACAGCATTTAGTACTGAACAAGGACATTTCGAGTACACGCGAATGCCGTTTGGACTAAAAAACGCTCCGGCGACATTTCAAAGAGTCATGGATAACATCCTCCGAGGAATCCAAAATGAAAAATGTTTAGTTTACTTAGACGATATCATTATATTTTCCACTTCTCTACAAGAACACCTAGAGCGACTTAGATCAGTATTTCAGAGACTTCGTGAATCTAATTTTAAAATCCAGTTAGATAAGAGCGAGTTCTTGCGTCGCGAAGTGGCATATCTAGGACATGTAGTAACACCCGATGGCGTTAAACCTAATCCCGATAAGATACAAGCGATTAGAAACTACCCCCTACCTACGACAACAAAACAAATCAAAGGATTTTTAGGCTTGCTTGGATATTATAGGAAATTTATCAATAATTTCGCCAAACTAACAAAACCACTTACTAAATGCCTAAAAAAGGGTGCAAAAATAGAACACAATCAAGAATTTGTTGACTGTTTTGAAACATGCAAAACTTTGCTTATGAACGAACCAATTCTCCAGTACCCAGACTTTACAAAATCTTTTAATTTGACATGTGACGCAAGCAATGTTTCTTTAGGAGCAGTACTTTCCCAAGGCACTATAGGACAAGATAGACCTGTAGCGTATGCTTCAAGAACACTGAATGAGTCAGAACAAAATTACTCAACGATTGAAAAAGAATGTCTTTGTCTCGTATGGGCTACCAAATATTTCAGACCGTACTTGTTTGGCAGAAAATTCAATATAATTACGGATCATAAACCCCTTCAGTGGTTGTTTAGTTTAAAAGATCCAAATTCAAAATTATTACGCTGGCGCATAAAACTTGATGAATTCGATTATAATATCATATACAAAAAAGGAAAATTGAACACCAATGCCGACGCCCTTAGTCGAATAGAACTACACATTAAAGAAACGGACAACTTTCAAAACTTAGTTGAATATATGAACGAATTCAACAAAAGTCTAGAAAAACCCGACAACAAGGATGCTGATGACCCGAATGACGACCCGGATGAAAACATAGATCAGATGTCAACAGTAGTGCAACCTGACCTAGACCAACACAATTTGCCTGAGGAAACAGCAGAGGACGATGACCAAACAGTACACACTAATAGAGATCAAGATCCGATAGTAGGTGTCCCAATTATAGAATCAGCTGTTAATTACGGCGCCAATCAAATAATAATCACACGAGTACGTCATTCACCAGCAAACACTAAAACAGTTATCATGTTTGAGAAAAAACGTCGATTTCACGTTCAATTATCCGAAGATAATTTCGAAGCTGACATAATGAAATTTATTAAGGAGCATATTGTACCGGGAAAATTGTACTCGATTTATTTTGATGATCCAAATGTGTATGAACCTTTCTGTGACGTAATTAGTAGAAACTTCAGATGGCCCTCCTTAAAGTTTAAGCGATGTACTATAAAACTCATAGACGTAATTAATAATGATGACGTAAAAGCAGTGATCAAAAATTATCATGAAGGCAAAACCAACCACAGAGGTATCGACGAAACAGAACAACGAATAAAAATGAGATACTACTGGCCCAACCTAAAAAATTCTATTCAGTCTTACATCAACGAATGTGAAGTATGTCAAAAAAGTAAGTACGAACGTCACCCAATTAAAATGGAAATAAATATCACTCCCACAGCATCCAAACCATTTGAAATCATTCATCTAGATACATACACACTAGACAAAACTAAATTTCTAACTATCATTTAGCTTTTTAGCTTTTCTAAATACGCTCAAGCGTATCCGTTGCATTCACTAGCAGCCACAGAAATAGCTGAAAACTTAATCACATTTTTCTCCCATCATGGAATTCCATCTAAAGTAATTGTAGACAGTGGTACTGAATTTAAAAACATAACTGTTACCGAACTTTTACAACTACACAAAATTCAGATACATTTTTGCTCACCAAACCACCCCCAATCAAACGGAGTCATCGAACGTTTTCATTCGACATTGACTGAACATATTCGACTCTTAAATAATCAAGGATTTGACAAAACACCTATCATACAAAAAATTAAATATGCTATACTGGCATATAATCACTCGATCCATTCATGTACCAACTTCAAACCTATTGACATTTTAAGTGGTCATATTAACAACGACGACCCTTTTAATATACAATTAGATCAAATGTTAATGAGTAATTATGTTTCAGAACATAAAGACAGAGTCAAAATATTATATTCAAATATTAATGAAAATTTAATTAATAAAAAGGAGAAAGTTATTGGTAAACTCAATGAAGATAGAGGCCCACCGACCTTGTTTACACCAGAAACTCAAACTTATATAAAAAAACATCAACGACAAAAATTAGGCAATACATTTCACCCGCCTACTAATATCGAATTAATCGACCCTATTCGAAAAACTGTGACTACAGTTGCTCAAGGAAAGACCCATATGGACAACCTTAAACGTCCTTTTAGACATAAATATAGTTTTAATAATTAAAATTTAACTATAAGTATTTAATATAAGAAATTAGTTTAAACTCTCGCACTACATGCTTTGTAATACTAAGCTATTATATTTCAGCGCTTTAGGTTACGTGTTCGGAACGCAAGAACAAATTGTGTTATGACAATTAGACGACAACATTGGACTTATACCCGTTAAATTAGGAACTGCAAAAATCACTGACGTAAACACCGTGCATATAAGTAATGATGTAGATGGAAAAACTAGTGAACAACCAATCTTATTTCCTGATTTTGCTGACACTGCTGCATCTCTGCCTGTTCTCAACCTTAGTGTACATCTTAGACAAGTGAAGCTGGATGAACTCCATCAATGGGAAAACGAAATTGTCAATAACCAACCCTCGATGATGTTCTCCGAAGTGTCGACAGTTCCTAGCCTTTGGACAATTCTCATCTACTTCGTTGTTGCCATACTCTATGTGTTCCTGATCCTGAAGAAAGTTCTACCCATCTTACTTTACAAAAAGACCCAGAACACTAACGTAAGGGCCAGGGAATCCATAGATGTTGAACTTCCTCGTCTAGCCTAAAAGTTCATTCTCAACGGGGGAGGAGTTAAGTCACCCTAAAGTGCCGACTATATATTTCTAAGTGCTTAGTATACATTTATAAATGCTTAGCTTGTTGTTTTCTCCTAGATAGTTGCGCTTCCAGTTTGGTTAGAGTTAGTCAGTTGAAGTTAGTTGTAAGATACACTTATTTGTAATTTTTAGTAATTAAATAATTTTTTAAAAAAGCAATCTCGGGTTTTGACTAGTTAACTCATGTAAAAATTAATTTAATAGCATGCTGCATTATGTAAAATTCAATTTTTTCTCCAAACTATTTGATTTCTAGTTTTACCATTATACAACCTTCTACTAAATAGAAATGTTAAAAGCACACATTTTGCTTTGAATATTGTAATCCACAAAATTGGGATACAGGGAATGTTACATTTTGTAATTCGACTTGGTCAGCTGTGTCTCTATTTTGGTGTGAACTTTTACGAGTTGATTTAAACATTGCAACTTTCCTTTGACAATCAATATTATCGATTTCATTTATGTTACTTGTCTGTAAATAAGGATGTAACATTTTCGATTGAATAGGAAAATCGGACTGAAACTTATTAGCAGTTTTTGATTTGCGTTTTTCGGAAACGCAAAACATTGAATCCTTTGTCGTATTTGTATTGATTAATTCATTAACGTCGAATTTACCTGTAACAGAATGCTTTAAAATAGGAACTGTTCTAAATCCCTTATTGACAATTTTAATGTATAAATTGTGCCCATTTTGCAAAAATGGTGTGCCTACACACAGATTTCTTGGACATAAATAACTGTCTCTTTTAATAAAAATGCATTTCGTTAAATCAGGCACATTATTCGCGGTTTTCAATCTTAACATTATTTGCGTATTTGGTTTTACAATATATTTTCGAGCAACTTTTAATTTTATTACAGGTTTTACTGTTTTTTCGACGTCAGAAATTTCTACACCCATTAGAAACTCTTTCTGAACTTGGTTTTTAGATGTAACATCTAAATCAGGTCGATAGAGCTTGACTGTAACTTCATCACCGTTGTTATTCGGGGAAATACTCAAAGTATTTTTATTGTAATCAATCATTGCGTTAAAATTCGATAAAAAATTATGTCCCAGAATTAAAGGTTTAGAAAGGTACTAATGCTTCAATGTCCAACTTTATGTTGTTAATTTTTAGAGTTACTTTTGAAGTACCAACTGGGTTAACAGTATAACCTCCTACTGAAGTTAATTCGATTTTCTCTGATGATAAAGAAATGTTAATTATAAGATTTAAATCAATTAAATTTGGTTCAAATTAAATCAATTAAATTTTTGGTTTTCCTGTGTCTAAAATTACATCAAACAAATTGTCTTCGTTATTTATTGAAGCTTTGATTGACAATAAATTGCTATCTTTACTGTTTGTCGAATTTAGAGCAACTTCATCGACACTTAAGATTGAGTTTTCACATTTACTAGGATTCTGATGTGTAGAAAAATTCTTATTTTGTCCAAAATTGTAAAAATTGTTGCTACCTCGATTAAAATTTTTACATTTTGATTAACAATTATTTCTGGTATTACTATTTCTTATACCTCGATTTTGATCAAACCTAGAATATTTTTGCTTTTCTCGTGACACATTTTGATAATAGAAATCATTTTTGTTTAACTTGGTCCCTTTGTATTTATTATTTCCACAATAATTGTTGGACTGAAATTCACAATTTTTACAATACTTATTTGGCCAAGTACGATTAGCACCGTATTTGTCAAATTTGTTTTTCAACCGATCATTACGAGACCGAAAATTTATTCCGTCCGAAATGTAAAATTTACTTTGCCGATTCATTTGACTAAATAATACACGCTCTTTAATATCACTTATTTTCAAGACTAGTGGGTTTAAATCACTCAAATTTTTATTATTAGAGCTTAGCAAATAATACATTTCAAAACACGACGGATTTAAACCGTTTTTAAAATAATCTCTAAAAGTTTCAAAAGACATGTCTGGGTTAATTTCATTTGCCAAAGTACGTAAGTCACAATAATAAGTTACTGGATGGTAAGTTAAAATGTAAATAAATATACTTATGTACAGATAATATTTTAAAAAGGTTTTCCAAGAACTCTTCCACAAGCAGAAGCTCTTTGGGAGGTACACAAGTTAGATGTTGTCTTGAATCTCATAGTACCATTTCCTGTTATAATTGACAGGGTCAAAGGCCGATGGGTTCACTTATCTAGTGGAAGAGTGTATAATGAAGGATTTAATTCTCCAAACGTACCCGTATGTACATATATAATTCAATTTTTGCTAACTTACTAAGCTAATGTTTTGTACATTCAGGGTAAAGATGACATAACTGGAGAGCCCCTCATTCAAAGGGAGGATGATAAGCCTGAAGTGGTTCTAAAAAGACTTCAACAGTATGAACAACTGACTAGACCTGTCATTGAATATTACAGAAAAAAAAAAATTTACATGAGTTTTCTGGAAATACTTCTAATGAAATTTGGCCTCAGGTTCTTGACTGCTTAGCTACTTACCTTTGCAAATAACAAAAAAGTGAAATTAACTATGAAGTATTTATAAATATTTTAACATAAAATAGTATAGAATTTAGTTATTTTGAAGAGACATATCATGTGGTATAATAAATACAACTTTATAAATATTCTATAAGTAATAAACAATGTTTCCTTATAAATTTAATACATTATTAAAAATTTAGCAATGCCTTTTGTAACCCATAGAGTGTAAATCATTCACAAAAAATGGTTAAATTAAACCTCTTCAAAAGCAATTAGAAAAAAACTGGCAAACAGTCAGCAGACATTTGGGTGACCCTTAATAAATTGTAGTGATTATTTTTATTAGGTGCACTTTACTTATGCTTATGTCTACATTCGAGTTTTATTGACGTAAATTTCAAAACGTCATAGTTATTTATATTAACAATTTATTTCGTCTGACCGTCTGTTAAGGCCAGTATCCATATGTCCAAAGCTGGTTTTTCTGTCAATTTTTTGCAGCCATTTACATTTTTAATAAATGTTTCTTGTCTTAAGGTGGTTTTACATTGAAGCAACTAGGTCAACCTAGGTGCTTGCTGCAAGCAACTATATTGTTGTTCCACATTGTTTCAGTAGCATGCTGCAAACGGGTTTTGTCACAGCATGCGACTAACCTAATTACATAGGTACAGGCAACCGATTGCTTAAATTTTTCAACCAGCTTTCTCCAGGATGGTTGGTGGATGTAATCGCATCTGTGTATTATCACATTCTGCGCAAAAATGCGAATTTTGGCATATAAAACACTCAGGAAGGAAAGGGACGAATTAAACGTCCATTCGGTTTTTGGAGAAGTCCCACTTTTCTGTTTTTTTTTTTAATATTTATGAAAAGTAGTTCTTAAACTTTTCACCTATTCATTTCCTTCACAGAAGTTTATAATTCCTGAGTCAACTTTTCCCACACCGCCAATTTTCTTAAACTAAGCGTTTTTTTCGCAGGCCGCATGCTACTTTGATACTGAACCCATTTGTGATGAAAACGCTTGCAATCTCTGTAAACGCCTTGCAAAAGTGGAAAAATCAGCCGCATGCTGTCAATCAGGTTGCCTCAATATAAAACAGCCTTTAGAATACTTCTCCCACCACAACCCAAGAACCACCTTACTTAAAAAAGGTATTAAGCTAAAATCTTGGTGAGATAGGACATGCATATCCATTATCATATAAAACTTATATAGTACATGGACGTGACTATTTTAGTATACAAGAAAAATCACAGTCGTTCGTTTTGTTTGTGTGGCATTAAAAAGTATAATTTTCAATAGGTATAGATCAAAGGGCACAGTAGTATCGTTTGAATTGAATGGACTTTTTCTGTTAACGTATTAAACTGTATAACGTTCACTTTGTTGATATTCTGAATTTCACTTTTATTGCCCATCTATAGAATCTTAATAATAGATCAACCAGCTAATTACTCCCATAAGTGATGGCATTAATCAAGTTAGAGCCGCAGGTAATTCACTCTAATAACTCATTTAAGTTAGGATATGATTGTTAGTGCTGTAATCGTTTTTGCCACAGTATTATCATTATTATATTGATGTACAATAGTTGTATAAAGGAGTAGAAACACGTTTTAAAAAATAGTTTTACATATATGACAAATGCTTTAGGTATTTGGTTGTCTATACATGGGTTCTTTATAGTCTTTATTATGATTGCGTAATATTGCATATTATTATTTATTATCAACGATGTTTTTATGTACGTAGGTACCAAAAAAGTTAACGTTAATCCGAACAAAAAATTAAAATAAAAACAAAAGTAGAAAGCACCGCGTGTGTCGTGTCGTATGTGTGTTGTTTTTACCCCTCTCCCACATTTACGTGAGAAAGAGAAGTCAAATTTCGTTGCGCACTTTGATATGATCATGATACGCGATACGCGAATAATTGTGAAATGTCTGTGGTGTTGCTCGTCCTTTTCGAATAATTTGAAGTTCACACTTGTGGTTTATAGTCAACGTGTAAGGTAAAAAACACTAAGTGAGTTCTGATTTGTTTTAAGTGACTCAGGTTAAGTGTTCGATAATTACAACGATAATACCTAAATCTTCTTTAAATTGTGTCTCGGTGTATATAACCTTACTTTTGCCGGTTTTTGACCTGTCATCCTATTTAAATATCAGCTGATGAGTTTTTGTTTACAGTGTGTTTACACTGTTAACAGTAACAGTGTACATTCCCTACAATACATAGGGCAAGCAGGAACTTATTCCTCCAAGTGTTCTTAAAATGATTATTAAAAAACGGAGGACCAGACTTTTTGTTCCTTAATTCTAGTAAGGATTATTAGGACTAAAGACATTTTTGTTTGAAACTTTATTTGTGATCATCTGTAAAAAAAAAACAATGTTGTGTATAAAAAAAGTGTACAGAGAGGAGCTTTTACAACTCGCCCTGATTCTTTCTCTCTCTGACAATGTCATACTTAATGGTGTAAATGATTTTGATTTGAACAATGGCACTACTTGGAGAACAGGACTTTCACCTTCTATATTGAGAAGTCATTATGTGCATCCTAAAAGCTTGGATTCAGTGCTTCTCAATTATGAAAGAGAGCTATTTGCAGGCTTGAACTCACTTGGAAGATATAATCGAGGAAACTTCAGGCATCGAGATGTGCATGCCTATCTACTAAACATAGAAAGAAATGCTGCAGGGAATGTTTTAACTAACAGTGAATCTAGATCAGCACCACTGCAAAATGCTACTTCAGATACCTTATCTGATGTTGTTCTCACTAATGAAGTTTCAGATGACCTCCAACTCTCTCAAGAAGTAAGTTACATTTTTCTAGACATTTACATTACACACATCACACTTACATTAATTATTAGTACTAACATTTTGTTGATTTTTATTTGTTTTCTATATTATCCACTCATAAAAAGTACATATAGAAAAAGAAAAATTCTAACAATATCTATAGGTTTGTACAATTATGTGTATGAAGTATATAAAACTGGTAACCAAAAAATAAGCTTGTAGGTAATTTTTTTACTTGTCTCTTAAACAAATATAATTTATATTTTTATAAAATTAGTTTCAACAAGTAATAGCTAATTATCTATCCTCTAGAACATCAAAAGCAAAAGTATTGTGACCATTTTTAAACAAATAGATATATTTTTGCAACTTGTTGTCCAATTAGTTGGCTGGGTGGATGGATGTTGGAAAATTAAACTTGATTTTTGTTATATTTGAATCATAAATCTCCCTGAATTTAATCACCAATGTATTTTTTTGAAAATATTCTTCTCTGCAAATTATGCTGGACACCCTGTATATGTTTTAATGTATAATGGTGCAATAGAGTTTTGCAAATTTTATACAAAATTTTAGTTTCAATTAATTGAGGGGGGCAAGGATTGGTATTAATATAGTATTTGCCAATCCATCATTTTCATAATGATCTTAGCACTAGTTTTATAGATTATTATTTCAGTTAGAATTAAAATTTAAATGTTTGTTCATCTGGTGCAATTACCAGTTTTGCTTTTACTTAAGTTTCATTTATTTGCCATGTTTTTAGCTTGCAGCCAAACACAAATAAACCTTACTGTTTAAGCTGCTCTTGAAATATATAAGAGACATTGCCAAAAATATAGATCATTGTCCTCCATTTGATTGGTTTACTCAAAATCGTTGTATGTTTTACGTGTTTGCAACTTGGAACATCACTCATTGAAGAGCCTAAACTACTTTATCACCTGGCTGACAGGCAGAAACTGAGATGTTACAATTAAAAACTAAATCAAAAGTCCTAGGAAATTTCTTTTTTTGTTGTGGTGAAGCAAATAAAAACTTGTGCCACTTACCCATACTTGATTGTCCTGAATGTACTCAAAAAGTGCAAAAACCACTGTGCTGGCATAGGACCAGATGTGAATAGCATAAATTTAGAATTTTTCTTTGAAGTGTGGATGTCAACATTGAAAATTGATTCACTAAATAAACGTCGGCTTAATTATGTTTTGCATGGACATAAGGTATTGGACTAGAGACCTTGATACAAGGAGAAACCTCTGACTCATATGATTTACAGCTATTGTAAAGTTTTCTTTGTTTGCAATAATGATGGGATGACGAAAATCTACTCCAAAATTTATGTTCTACTGGGCTCTTTTATATTTCTAGTAGGTAATATAGTGAATTGAATATAATTAGCGATTGCCCTTGTAGTCCTGGTACAGGTCTAAAATGGATGTCGTAGCATATGGCCACCTTATTTCGTGGTTGGCAATAAAAAAAGAACGCATTTATTTTTATATTCTGTAGAAGTGCAAGTCTGTTGCACTCAAATGACCAAGATTGTATTTTTAAACTAGTAAGAATACAATAACAGCCTCACACATCCAAAATAAAATAAAGTAAAATTTATATTTTCTCCTTGACCTCAACTTTCAAATTATTCTTGAAGGTGACTAAATAATGCTTTGTTTTGGTCTGTATATATTAATTTTCATCAAAGCAACATGTTTCATCAATTTTCCCATGTTGTAATAAAGAACTTTTAATGTACTACTAAAAATTTGTAAAAATTTGTTAATTACAGTGGAGTAGCTAAATAAAGTTTTCCTTAAATATTTTTATTTCAGTATGAAAAGCATAACACTAAATAGAATATTTTTTTTTACCTATTTGTCAATCTATGCAGTTTTCTAGTAAATTTAGTGTTTAGTTTAAAATAATAACCTGATTTATCAATGTGATCAAAAACTTGTGACAGTCTGGCAGTCTTGAGGGTCTTTTTTTTTTTTTTTTCTTTCTCCATGGGTCTGTCGGCTGTCAGCTCCAGATAGCACGTAAGCCTGATGGCTTATTGTACTGTCCCCATGTTTGTGGTACTTTAGTTACACCAGTCCATTATGCCCGTTTTCCGTACGAGGTGAAGAAGGTCCTTGCTTGGTGCTCTTTGTATCTCTTTCAGTACTAACTTAGTTTTCCCGAAGATTGTTTGTCGCCTTTGACCAAGTGCTTCACATTCACATATGATGTGTTCAAACGTTTCGATTTCCTCCCCGCATGGTCTGCAGTCCAGGTTATCATCGAATAGTTTCATGGTGGACAGGTGTTGTCTCACAGGTCCATGCCCTGTGAGAAGCGCTGTTAGGTCTTTCAGTTCTTTCCTGCTGTACTTTAGCAGTTCTTGAGCCTTATTTTTATTTGGTCCTGCAATAGCTTGCTTCCCATGCTTATTTCCTGGGTACGTCTTCCAGCGTTCCAGGTGTTTTGTGTTGATCCATTCTCCAGTGACCCGTCTTGTTGAGCATCTAGGTATGCCAACAGATGGTTCTGGTCCAATCATGTTTGCATTTGAGCCTTGCCTGGCAAGTTCATCTGCTTTTTCATTTCCAGGAATGCCTGAGTGACCTGGTACCCATACAAGTTTTACCCTGTTATGTTCTGCCAGTTCCGTAATTCTCTGTAGACACTCATCTACCAGTCTTGACGATGTTTTGCACGTAAGCAGTGCTTTCAAGGCCGCCTGGCTATCAGTTATTATTAGAATTTGCTTATTTTTGTAAGTCCTTCTAATGTTTTCTTCTATGCACCATAACAGAGCATATATTTCCGTTTGAAAAACTGTGGCGTGTTTTCCTAGTGGTATGCTGATGCTTACCTTAGGTCTCTCGCCATAAACTTCTGCACCACTTCCCCTTTCCTGTTTAGATCCATCTGTGAACCATATTAGACAGTCCTGGGTCAGTTTTTTCGCATTATTTACCCAGAATTTTTGATCCAGTATTACCTCAAATTTCCTCTGAATGTGATATTTAGGACACATGTAATCCGATCTCATTTCAAGAATTGGATCCCTTACTGTGTTCCAAATTGATGTTGTACCTGTCGTTGTTATGTTCCCCGGCAGGTCAATCAAGTCCCGGAGCCTTTGGTAAGCACATCTTGCCTCCCCTAAAATTATTAGGTCCAGTGGAGGCAGGTCTAATATAGCTTCCATGCTCGCAGTAGGAGTGGTTCTTATTGCACCAGTTATGCCTTAAGGGTCTTAAGGAAGAACATCTCCACAGGATGTCTATTTCTAGCAGGACTAACACACTTAAATAATTACAGAAATACTTAGCATTAACTAAAATTGCACTTGTCAATTCTAAAATCTGTTAATAATCGTACTTCCACATGCATTGCAGTTTCGGAGATCTCCCTGGTGTGTATTTGTTTTTTTTAATCTTGGACTCATGCTATGTTAGGTAAATTCAGTGATCAACCAATGCTTTCTTGTACTGCATTAAGGAATAAATAAAATAATGGTATTAAAAGGATTCTATTTGTATGCAAGATGCAATAAGTTTGACTGCGTCTTAAGGTCGATCAAAACTCAAACGAAACAAAACGGTTGATGAACCTCATTCACAAGCATCATCATAAAAAATATTTATTTTAAACTTAAATTTAGAAGCTGAGGTTGGTGCAATTAGTAACGCCCATGCACTCACTAGAAGCTGGAGGTAACCCAGTTTACTTAATTACGTTTTTAAGGTCAGTTGTTTTGATTTTACACAGTCTGACTCTATATGGTCAAGACGTATTGTATAATTGATTATTTTACAGGCTAGGTCATTTGAGCAAAAATCTTAATTTTTTTGGTTGTCAGAAATGAGTAAATAACGTACACTAAATTTTAACTACTTTAATACGGTTCTTATGAAGTGATAACAATAAATTAGACCTGAAATGTATCAGTATATTAGTATCTCTAATCTACACTCTTGTCAGTTTCTCATGGTTGTGCACTGCTTTGCAGTTTACAAATTGTTTAGCTATTTACCGGATGTTGTTAAAAATCATCGATTACTTGTGTCAGAGGCGTACTTAATTATTTTCAAAGTTAACAAAGCCCTAGAAAGTCAGTAAATATTAATCCAGGAAATAAAAATTCAGAAAACGTATGAGCATTTTTAGTCTCATCCTTGCCAAGATTATATCAATACAATGCAACATAGGTACTGTTTGGCTGCTTTGTGTTGTTGTTTTTTGTTATTACAAACATAACAAAGACTTTTCGACTACGTTTTAGGAAGGTTTTATATATAGATAAGGCTTATCGCTATAGTTCCATTTATATTGAATTTCTTTTAACGTGTACTTAAAAATAATCTAAATGCTGTATCCAACTACGTAATTAACCAATCCAAAGTACGTTAGTATATTTGAATACTTGAACTTCGTAACTGACATACCGCGACGTTTTGTATATTGTATGAAATCAATAATCTGATTGATTTGAGCCGTTGACACTGACCTATTGCGTATATACCTACTTTCTTTTGAGTTCAAGTCCGAGACAAAAGTTGTAAGTTTTGTTTGGATTACACCAGTGTGCAGTGCAATATATAGGCAGTTAAAAATAGGATTAGTAATAAATCCAATCTTTCTTGAATCTGAAATTTTATGTTATTAGGTATTATATATAGTGTGCTTTGGAATGAAAAGACTTTGAAGATGTTTGTCTTGAGTTGGATAGGGGATCGAAACATGATATAAACGTTCTGACCTACACAGTAAACACAATGCCTGCTCCTCTATTGACTATATGTGAAATTATACTCGAACCATTGTCGAACTTAAGGGTACCTGTTACAGCTTTAATGGGTAATGCTAATGTATCTAGTGAGTAAACTGCAAAGTCAATAATAGTGGTTGAAAATTTCACAACGAGATGGCGCCACCATCAAAACCAAATTCGTTTTAGTTTTAGCATTGTTTCAGATTTACGCTCTCGCCTGGTTGCTATGGTTAGCTATATGCATGCAAACTTTTATTTGTTTTTAACGTAAATGAGTTTCTAATTGTGTTTATTTATTCAGTTGTAACTAACAAATCCACGAGCCGTTTCTATCTGAACCTTGACGCTTTGAATAAATTTCGTTAATATAGATAATTCAATATATGGGAGTTGCTTCTTAAACTTATGTTGGCATTTCAGTAGTTTGAACTTTTATCTATATAATTGTTGAGTATTAAGTTCTTATTTAAAGAAAAAATTGACATAAAACTTCTGCTTGTACTCCTATGTTTAACTAACAGGGTATCAAAAGAACATTTTTCTGTTTACTTGTTATACTAAAAGAGCAGAAAATTCAACAAACTGTATTACGTTTTTCCACGTGTTGGCACTTGTTTCTTAAATAGGGATATAATCCAGAATGTATAAAGATAACTTTACACTGGGTTGTAGTACCACTTCTCCTGCATGAATTAGAAGCGCAAATCAAAGAGAATAGACTAACGCAACCTTTGCTGTAATTCGTATTCAAGCGAATTTATAATTTAAATGACGATTGACGTCATTTGAAACCGTCTTGAATCAAGATGGAGGCGACAATCTGCTATCTCGCGCTTCGTTTGAAAATATTTAACAGCGTTTCACCAGAAATTGAGGCAACCATACACATTTCGTAAAAGTATACCAGTCTCGAACATTACACACAAACGATAATTACTAGCAGACCACTCGCTTCTAAATGGAAATGGTACCTTAACCATTATTATTACAAAGTCAAGGATTTGTTATATTGTACTAATAACATACGACAGCGCTTCCTAGCGTGTTGTTTTCTAGTTTTATCAACCTGTTGACATTTAGTGATACTGACTGGTGCGTGTCAGTTCGTTTTTGGTTTTGTGATGATTTTGTGAACGGATTTACTCATCCCCATGGTAAGTGGAAAAATCTTCTCTGTATTAGTGTTCATTATGTATGACCTAAGAGGATTTACCCAATGTTGCTTTGATGTGGTTTTCCTAACATTATTGCGTAATTTAGGTAGTTCAACCGTTCAATAAGCCATATACACACTTATTTCTTTCATAAATATAATAGCCGCTCAAACATTTTAGTTCCTACAACTTACACTTGAACTATGATGATATCGTACATCACTGAGTAGAAATTCGTCACTATTTAATTGGTGTTAGGTATTGTCATCAATTGATAATACAATGAACGTCGCTGACCTCTTCAATATTCAACGCGTTCTAGAATTATTATCAATTAATATTCCTTCACTCAAACTATAAGTTGGTATTTTTATCGTTATTCAACTTGGCTGTTCAATAAAAGCTGTAAGTTTGGTTAAAATTGCGCCAGTGTGCGGAATGGCTATTGTTGACTTTTACTTTAGTTTCTGGTGTCACAAGGTTTTTTTACATTCATAACATAACCTTGTCGTATAATAAGTGCAGGCTGCAGTCTATTATTGTGGTTTTAGGCCATTTTTAGTCTCCTCATTTTCGTAACTTACAAGGTTCCATTCAAAACACTTTTCCTTAGATAAGAGAATTTGGAATTCAACGTGTTTTCACAAACTCCTCGAATAATTGCTTTCAGCACGTGTACACTTTATAATAATAATATGTTTATTTATGAATCCGGATGTGTGATTCTCGGTATGATTGCTGATGGCAATCTCCAAGGTTCACAAGACTGAAATTATTCTTTTTTTTCAGGAATAATTAAGCAATCGTAAATTTTGTTGTTGGGTTATTTTAAGGTTTTTTATAAATATATTACTAACCTTGTTTGTCAACTTTATTGTTTGCTTTACTTTAGATTCTTGACAAATCTGTAGAAAAACCAAGTTCGAATAATTCTCAATTTTCAGTTTCTATTTTATCTAAAAAAGTTGCGAAGACTCCCTAAAAAATGCCTTCTGTTTCAAGGTAAAAACTTAATGGTTTTTAAGTATGACGTCAAGAATAAGATAATTGATGTTCTGTGCTCCCTTTAGAGTCCTCAAAAAGTTTGATCAGTCAAATAAAACTCGCAAACCAGACCAGACCAAATTCGGTTTGCTCGGTATGTGCGTACTCCATCGTATTGGAATTGTAACAATCCTTACAAACTGTATCTATGAATGGTGTCATTGAGGTTTAAGACTGCAATCAACGAGTTTTGACATTTGAAAATGCGCATCTTCTTCTTATCACGCCCTCTACTGCCGAAGGTTGGCGATCCAAATGGCAATTATTATAGCCCTGGAAATTGTACCACGAAGGATTTCTGCAGACGAGCGGTCGAACCATCTCCTTAAATCTTTTAACCATGAGTTCAGGGCCCTAATTCTTGAAACCGGGGAACGGAATTTTCAAGAGGAGTGTTGATGGAATGTAGGAATCCGCAATTGTCAGTGTGTTCTGTCACATTCTACAGACCTTTGTCTCGATAACTCCCTTCCCTCGTTTAAAGAATACGCACCCTGGCGACTTTCTACTGATCTTTTTCCCGCAGTAGAAGTGCTCATGAACACTGCTTATTATTTCGATCACAGTAAAGAAAACGACAAAAATTTGACAGGGCGCGCGTTAGTAATAGAGATAATAAGCGTATTTTAAGTTTAAGCTGTAGTAACATAGGCCGTCTTAGTTGTTGTGCAACATCTGGTGACATCTGTACTCAACTCTATGAGTTAGAACGTACAAATAACACCCCCAAATCTAAAAACATCCCCATTGATGCTGCATCATTCGGTTCACACCGATATGATTGGTTAAAAATGATGTGGTTTTGTTTTTTGTTTATCAATCCCAATCCTTTGACTGGTTTCGCCGTATTACATTATTATTGCAGTGTTAATTGACTGATGCGGCAATGGGGGTGTTCCTAGAGTTGGGAGTATTTGTATGTTCTAACTCATAGAGTTAAGTACAGATGTCACCAGATGTTGCATAACAACTATCATGTCTGGCATCCAGTTCATATAATGGAATGAAGGTTTTGTTCTTTGGTTATCAAGCCCTATAGCCTCTCTGATGACTGATGAACCGTAATACGGCGAAAAGGATCGGGATTGGGATTGATTAAGAAAAATCAAAACCTCACCTATAAAATTGAATTGGTGAGGTCGACACTAGGCGCTTTCTTTCAATCCACGATTTTGTACCCAAAGTATTCCAAACGCGTTATAAACTAGTTATGAACAAAAAATCACATGACACCATTTTTATAAAATCACATGGAGATCACGTGACTTTTGGATCATAACGTGTTTGGATCCGAAATCACAAACCGAAAGAAAACGGCTACTGTAAACACTGACGCCAAAATATGTCTAAAATGTTTTACATAAATATTGCAGTCACGTGGTAACTGTCAACTTTGACCTATGCTTGGCAAAATGCGGAATAACTGAAATAACCACCCGAAAGTCAGATGAGATTAAACATGAATTGTCAATTAGCCGAAAAAAATCTAATTGACATTATACATCGTGTATACATTTAGATAAGGATACCAGCCATTGTAAATCGGTATCATTGACATATCGTGTATTTTTTAAATAATAACAGACATGACAGAAATATTAATAGTATCGAACGGTCGGTCTATGTTGTCCCGATGGTGGTCTACGACGATTACAAAAGGGCCGACAATGTCCGAAGTGTCTTTACATCATTTGTCATTTGGGATATTATGACCACCCCCTAACTTGAAAAAGTCATTTGTCAAATACCGATTGTTTTCTTATCCGTAATCGGTTGACCGCAGTTTATTACCTTTTTACAACCCTTTAGAAAATGTCAATCTTTTTACCTGTATATTTACTATTTAGAAACCTTCAATGTCCAGCGAATAACCAACGAGTTATATAGGGTGAAACATAAGTAATGGGACATAGAGCTACAGTACACTCCTGACATTAAAATAATACGATTTAGCTAAATACCAAAAGTTAAAATTAAGAAACATCCAGGGTGTAAAAGTTAAGAATTTTGTTATGGTTTTTGTGTCATATTTTCAAGCTCTTTTGATATAAATTACTGAAAATTTATATAAGGGGGTTTTGCCAGTCGGTAAATACGATGCTTTCATCTATTTTGCAGTAGCTAATAGGGGACGCTACCTACAACCATTTCAGCTGCTTAAAAAGACTTAGGCAACTTTTGTTTTACGCAACTAAAACGGACATAAGATTTTAAAATATGATTCTAATATGTTTTCTACGTAAAAAGGTATACTAATTCTAAGTCTTAAAAGTAATCGTATTTCCCGCCTAGCAAAACCCCCTTGTACACATTTTTAGTAATTTATATCAAAATACCTTGATAATATGATAAAAATTCAACTTTTACAATCTGTATCTTTCTTAATATTGACTTTTGGTATAGGACAGTAGCTAAATCGTATTATTTTGACGTCACGAATATGCTGTAGCTCTATGTCCCATTACTTATGGTTTACCCTGTATATTGTTTTAGTTTTCGCCTGAATAATGTAGTCATAATACTACAGAATTAATTTTATGCTAACTTGTGTATATTTTGGTGAGTGCGCCGTTGGTTGTGTGTATGTATGTTTTGAATATAAAGTAAACCTAAAATTTTGTTGTAATATATTTTATGGATTGTGCAATCAAGATATTAATTAGAAAGAATTATACTGATCATATTGTAATTTTTGTCCTGAAATGCGATAAAGTGGTTCTGGTTTACACATTTTCCGATAATAGCCTTCTAAATCTAGACATTTCCTACTTTCTATCTAGGATTTCTTACCAAACTCGTGAACGATTTAAATATTAAAAAATGTCCTTTATTGTATGTTGCGTGTTTTTTCATACTATTTTTTTTCTTTACCCAAAGTTTAGATAATGATGTTAATGAAATAAATTAAAAGAATATAACCGCATCAATGTCATGGGTCCTACATGTACTTTTCAAGTAGTTAGATGTGATTCTAAACCTCTAAAATCTTCTAAATCTTCTCTTATCAATTGTCAAGTAGTCACGTATCAGTTTTTTTGTCAGATTTAACGTACCTGATGGTGAACACTGTTATTCGTCTTAGATTTTGCATTAGGTAAATAATACTAATAAATACTATGATATTTGCATAGTGTTTTTAAGTAGTATGATACTGAGTGTCCCAGATAAAAATAACTAACATGGTGACTTCGGAAAGAATGCAATTTTAGTTAAATTGGAAAAAAGTGGCATTATTTTGAGCTAAAAAAAAACAGTGTGTAACCAGTTCTGATCATGTGAGGGGCCGTTCACATTTCAGCAATTTTAGTTTGCCAACTTTAAAAACTACTGCTAGAGTCAGTAGGTAATTGAAAATATGCTTCTTTTTAAGGAGAGCTTATGTACGTAGGCTCCTGTCCTAAATATTTTTGTCTTTGCAGGTCCGTATTACAACATTTCTCTCATGTAAATATAGATTCATATTATATAAAAAAGTTTGTTTAAAGTCTTGTTTTGTCACTAGAAAAAAAAATGTTTTGAAGTTGAGTTCATCTGATCTGTGTCTTTGTAGTGTTGGCGTCTGTGACGTGCATACAAAGTAAGGTTAGATTCGTTTTTTAAAGTTTGTCTTTTGTCTTGGAAAGAGGAGTACCTAAGTATGGTCCAGGGCACTAATGGGAGCGATGCACGTCATCAGTGAGTTTGACGTTTTGAAAATGCATTCGTATTGCTTAGCGATTAGTTGCGACCTGTAGCGCTCTCTTTCTAACACGCGCTTATTAACTGAACGCAATTCTGACACTTCTCGATCTCGACGTTTAACGAGTTGTGTACGTTGTTGCCAGATTGCTAGATGACCGTTTCCTGTTTTTGTTTGAGAGACAAAAAAAATTCAATATTGACTAATATTGTTATTCAAAATTCTCTGTTAAAAAACTGCGTCAACTTCTATATAAGAAGTAGATAAAAACAAAATGTATGTAAAGTTCGTGTTTTAATGAAAAAACTAAACATTTGGCAACGAGGCGCGTTAAACGTCAATGACGTGCATCGGCCGATATATTGCCTTCTACTATAGTAAGGAAAATGATTTAACAAAACTTGTAGGAGTATAAAGCGAAGTACGGACCTGTCTTTAATCCCGGATAAAGGCATGGGGCCGGAGCCTGGAGGTCAGCTAAGGCAGACGGCAACACATGAAGCGTGACTGTTGGAAAAAGAAACGCCGACATAATCAGCCCGGACCAATCAGCGAGCGGTTTTCAACAGCGCGATCTCTACGGGGAACGATGGGGTCCCACTTCAAACGACTGATCCGTGTACGCAGTGGTGGCGCAGTCTGAAATTGTCAAATTAATGACTCAAATTTTCAAACAAGTTTTTTCTTCAAATTCTGGCTCCCTCTTGTAAAGTTTTTATTATTCTAAACTTTTCTTCTAAGTTTAGAATAATCATTACAAATTCAGACATCTCAGAAGTGTGTGTGTGTGCTACAAATTACTTCAACGTAATTTACTTCATAACTTAAGAAGACTAGAAGAAAAGTCATTTAAAATGTAAAAATAAATATAAACTATCTTGTTCTTAAGGCGCAAACGTCAAGTGTCTGCGGAGTTGCCTGTTTTTGTCACATTTGATTGTCTATGGGCGACGTGCCCGTCGAGGTAGACATAGCCAATTAGGATATTAACTAATTAAAATTTAAAAAATGACTGTTTAAAAATGTTTAGACCGTTAAATCACCCGTTAGTCAAAACTGAATTTATCTAAATTTTGCTCATACCTCACACAGACATTGACAGTTTTCCAAATAATTATTATTTACTCGGGATAAAATGATGCATATTACACTCGGTATAACAGGGACATCTTTTGTAAGCATAAAGAATTCACTAGTTAGTATGGACGCAATCGGTTTTTTATTATTTTGTAGGTGTATTGATTATGCAAATTCATTGAAGGTATAACATTTTGCGTGCCAATTTAGATATCTAACAGCGCCAACACCGGTACACGGTTATATAAAATAAAAGATGGCGGTTGTGATAAATTACTTTATTATGCAGATTTTATACGTTTCTTGCCATAGGCCAGAAACAAAGGAATGTTTAAACCAATTTTGATCTGGCCATTTTAATGTAAATTGGTTTCTTGATTGACTTCAGTTCTAACCAGGCGACGCGTAAAGGTTCAGACTATTTACATGCAAAACCGAAAAATAATTAGTATTTTGATGTGTATGTCCAGCTGAAACAGAGAATTTTTCTTTTTTACTCGTTTTAGATTGATTTATTGAACGTATAGTCATTTGTGACTATACAGGGTGTCCGGATTTAGAGTGTTTTGACAGGAAAATCCCATTTCCCAGCTAGATAGGAAAAAACTAATATACATGTCTAGAGGTGGATTTTTGAGAAAGGCTTAATGACAAAAACCGTAGGTATATCGATATCTTGTCAGTTAGCGACGCTAGAGGGCGTTTTTCAAATTTTGCCCATTTTGAAAACTCCTTTACAAAACATAACTTTTTGTTTATTAAAATAACATTCTCAAGGCACTTTTTCGATGTGATTCCAGTGGCGTGCTTGGTTTTTTGTTAATGTCTACCGTTTTCTCAAAAATTTGCCTAACTTTATTATTTTAAATTGAAATGACACTTGGCTATAACTTTAAAAAATGTCCGTTTTATGCCGTTTACTACAATGAAAGTATGCCTATAGTTAATCTTAAAAATCACTGAGAATGCACTTTGACTCAGGTTTTGAAATCATCAGCTATTAAAAGTGACGTTTATTTATTTTTTGTTTCTATGACAACACTTGAATGTTTAAAATTATTGCGTTTTTTAGTTACTTTAATGTGTGTGAAAAAACTGAAAAAGTGATTTGTTATTATAGGTCTATATCTGGTAGCAAAAAACTAAGCGCGCCACTGGAATTACATCGAAACAGGGCCTTAAGAATGTTTTTGCTTCACTTCGATATTTTAATAAACAAAAAAGTTGTGAAGAGTTTTCAAAATGGGCGTAATTCGAAAAACGCCCTCTAGCGCCGCAAACTGACTGAAGTTATTGAAATAGGGTTTGTGCCATTAATCTTTTTTCAAAAATCGAGCTCTAGACATGTATACTAGTTTTTCTCTCTCTATCTAAAACACACTAAATCCGGATACCCTGTACATTCATTAACAGTAGGTATATTTATTATATTTATTAAAAGTAGGTAAATCATCATGTACAAGATGTTATTCAAAGATGTGGCTTGGAAGGTTAAATTAGGGCAAAGTTACGCAATTTGGAATTTGGAATATTTTCGGAGACAACTGAAACAAATTTTCCCAAATCACTGCATGTTATTTTGGCATTTGTTACAATAGGATTTTTTGTTTGGTTAGGTTTGGTTAAAAAACACTTTAACGACGTAAAAATCTAAGCGCTCTAGCGTAGGACTAATACACAACAAAACACTTAATGATGATTGGCCAAAAATTTAGTTAATTTCACTAAATTGCAAACCTGAACCATAACATCTGACACATCATCGTAATCAGAAAAAACTACCCAATTAAAAAAAATCCAAGTTGAGGATGGAATAGTGGCATTTATTTTTTATTAGTGTCGTTTATTTAGTTTTTTAATATTAAGTGTTAATTAGCAAAAAAATTGTTTTTTGGATTTCCGCATGTCGGAATATTTTTAATTTTTTTATTTTATTGAGCTGCAAATATGGAACTTTGCCTCAATTTAATCTACCTTGTAGCTCTTATTGAAATGACCGGGATTCCCATGACGAGGCTTGAAAAATCAGTACGCTGTGTAAGTGTGTATACTTATGTAATTAGTAACCAAAGCGAAAAAGTAGCCTAGTATAATAGAGTTGTAAAATTATTCAGCTGTTCTGGAAAAAGAATCCAACCCTGTGTTCTGTGTTCGAGCCCGTATGTATTATTATTTGTGTAGAGTATCGTGGAGACAGATGATAAATGATAGTTCTTAATAGGAATCCAGATCTCGTCTGAATTGCTTTATCGACCGTCTTCATTGGATAAAAGCCGAAGCGGTACCCTATTTTACTTTAATCAACTGAAAGATCCATTATTTTTAGTAACGGTGGTGATGGGAATTATTGCAACTTGGGAACCCCCACCCAACTTATAAATCCTTTCGTATTGTTCTCGTGGATTCATCCACTATGGTCGCATGCATTCTGATCAATTTATATGTATCGTCAATATTAATGAGCATATCAAAAATGACGAGGGTTATTTTTATTTGTAAAATGACAACAAAAGTATAGAACATATTGTTAAACAATCATAGTACGTTTAACACATTGGCTCTAGACGCACTACCATATAGGAGAATGATTTTGCAAGTTAGACAAATTTTAATGTCATCATGACAATTTTTGGGGTATACCGAAATGAGTCGGAACCTTCCATAAACTTTTAGTCGTCTTCGAAAATGTTAGTAGGCTACACGTGCATTCGAGTTTTTAAGAAAACCGAAATGCAATTATTATTGCAAACGCGTTTTCGTGCAATTATTGATCGTTATGCAAGATTAGTGCCTTTTATGGAACTTCAAATCACGCTCGGTATGTAGTTAATAAGTTTAATATTTTTGTTATAATAGTCGGGTTACCTATTGACAGGTTAATTTTTCGTTTACATGTTTCATGCTATTTATCTAAATTAACTCAATACACGCTTTGACTGTATTTGTCAACAAATAACTACATAAGTTGATTAAATGTACCTAAGTAATATATTTCTAAGACTGATGGGTATACCCCTTTTGAATCAGCACTGTTGTTTATAGGACAAACAATCCTGTACCTAGTGTAAAAAAAACTGTGGTTACTTCCTTTTAACATTCGTTAGACCATTACGTTAATCCATTCTAAACACTTTTTATGTTCTGGCTAAGGACGGAAATTATCTTCTTTCCTTTTTTATTACGGAGATGAGATGATGAGAAAAGTGTACAAATTTTTTCAATGTTAAGTTCAGGAGAAAGTCGTCGAAATAAGCGTTCCTTGTTTGATTCTGATCCTTTTTTAGTTTTAAAGCTTGACTGCCGCGAGAAAAAACATTTAAATGATATTTTTCCTATGAAATAATTTCTTGTAAGATCAGATTATTGTAAAATGATTTATGTACAATTTTCGTGTCATTGTTTCTTCTATTTTTTTTTCTTTTATATGGGCACTAGAAACAAAGGTATTAAATATACATAACCATCATTCCCATTGAGGCCCTAAAGCGAACCTATTTTCTTTTAATAAATATGCATTATCAAAGAGCTCACACAACACGAATAGTTACCGCTTAAAACAAATATTAATTAACAGTGGCGTTGCCTTTTTTAAATGATTAATGGATACATGCATGTGATTTTAACATTTTCTCGGCAGGTCTACGTAGTTGATAGATGAAAGAAGGCGTAGAAAACAACTCCTACTTTTCCATTATGGTTGGTATAGGTAGAAAATTAAAGCTCTGCGTGAATTATATCATGAGCTCATAATAAAAAAAAAAAACGAAAAACCTCTCACAGGTATTGCCGACATTAGCGTGCATGCCGATCTGACCAGTGACGTTCAGATTTAAATATGTTTCAAAATACTTAAATTTTTATTAGTATAGGTACGAGTACATCAAACCGAGCATGTTTATAAATAGTATCTAAATTTAATTTGAGTATTAGGGTTAAGGATGAGTCACTTTGAATTAATGAATTTTAAAAATTATTATTAATGCTTAATTTTTTAATGTCTACACAGATACCTTAATGGTACCTACATCCTACATGCTGGTGATTCTATGAGAGAATTTTAATTTTCACAATTGTCATAAAAGCTATATTATATATTTTTCTATTTCTACAGTGACAGATACATACAGCATTACAAATATAGATCTTGACGAGCTATTTATTTGCTGCCACATTTAAGGTATAAAGTATATGCATCGCCGCCTATGTGTGTATACTGCATAATATATAGGATGTATCGCAGCGGGTCGACAAGATGGCGTCTTTTCGTGACCGCACCGAAACGCGGGTTTCATTTGAACAACCACGCGGGATACGAAGGTGTGGTTCAGAGTAATTCTTACTACCCCACAGCTATCACACCCATTGTTTTCATACATGCTCCTCCCAAAATGGGATCACATTTTTCGATTATTGCAAGCGGCAAAAAGTATACTGACTTTTGAATAACCTCATTCTGAAAATAAGTTGACAAAACCAAAAACTTTCAATTACTCTCTAACTCTGTCAAAGATATTTGCTGTAAACGCAGTGCAATAGAAATGAGTCACATTTGAAACAAAAAAAGTAGCCTAACGACATGAGAAATTAGAAAGCTCCATGCATGTGCGAACGTATTTTTTTGTCTTTTTACAAGATTTTTCCTTTAGATTAATATTGCACTAAATCGCCTGATGATAAGTATGATGCAGTTGTATGTAGTTTCACTGTCGATACATGAAATTCATTATAATTATTATATTATGTTCTCTCAGGACGTATAGGTTTGAATTGGTCGTATTTCTTAACATCATATACATTTATTTTTTGCAAGAGACATATTGATACTGGTATAAGATTTTGGGTTTTAATATATTCATATAGCATCTTAACCTACTTTTTTAAGCTGCTAGTTCTCCATCCAGAAACTCGTCAACGTTCGCTTTTAAAAAAAATCCAAATATTCTTATCTCTCTAGAGAGAGAGAATATCCAATCTCTCTCTCTCTCTATAATCCAAGTATTCTTCTAAAAAGATTAAAATGATAGTACAAGTTCAAGTATTACGGAATTCGTTTTGGATAAAACAAATAATGTTATCTACAGGGGTTTTCAGTTTTTCTCGTAAATATGAAAAACTCTTGGCTGTAATAAGTTTTGTCTAATAGAGTACAACGACTAATATAATCACTTAAATTATTTATTCCTTAGAACTCTATCTGGCTACCGTTAAATATTAATATATTTTATTATTTTATATCTTTAATATGCAATTTTGAACTATTGTTGCTTTAGAATCTCCAATTTTATGCATCAAATATAATCAATATTAGAAAATTTTATTGAGTAAGTTGCAGTAGAATATAGTCGTAACATACGATATCATTATATACCAAACGTCAACAACTTTTCCATATTTAATATTATAGACTTGAAAAGGAAGTTTTTCTCTATTTTATGAAATAGGTAAACAACACAGCTCAAGGTTATTAATTGTATGCCGTAAAATTGAAAGTCTTATCCTTATCGCGTTCGATAATTAGCGTGTGATAGTGTTATCTTTACGCAGTTTTTAGCAACACTTGTATTATTTTGGATCTAAGTTAGTACGGGCATTTATAAAGTCTGACTGAATTTTACTCTGGTTTAATGTTCTTCATTTATTCTCTTTTTGGGGTTATGCGATTGGAACAATGGCTGTAAGTAAAAGGTTAAGTCCCTATAATTTATTGTTTTGTCATTGATGTGGCACAAATTCTCATCAAAATTGTGTTTATATACTTATATCCTCATCTATAATAACTCACTAATTTGATGTTAGTTAATATGTTGTAATTTTTTCTATTATTTCGCATTTACAGGATATGGATCTTATCGAAGTTTTGTGGAAACAGGACGTAGATCTTGGTTTCTCTTTGGAATTAGCCAGACAAGAAAAGCAGCTGAAGGACAAGGCGGCTGATGTAGTTGAGACTTTGAAAAATGATGCTGATGCTTCTACATCGCTGCTTATCGAAAAGGAAGCTGAGGAAGTTAAAGCTAAAAATGAAAAAGTTAAGGTTTGTGATTTTGTTTCATAAACTTCAAACTAGCACCACATTTATCTAATGTAACAAAACTATTCTTCTACCACAGTTTTTACATCAGTCAATTTTAAAGAAGAAAGGAATCCCAAATTTTTTAATACTGGATACTTTTTACGACACCAGTTATGTAGTCGAAAGTATAGAGTTAGTCGCTCTATTGCGTCAAACGCAATGCTTTCAATATAACTCATAGTAACATTACTAACGTCAGTTATGACAATTTTTTTGGAAAACATGCAAAACTGTGGGATTGAAAATAGTAGTAGTAATATTCTATTCACTGAGCTAATTTAGCATCTAGAAATTCTCCTACTGGATTTTTTTAATGTTACAGGAAGAAGAACCAGAAATCGAAACCGCCGAAGAGGATATTTGGGCTGGAGTTAACTACACAGTAGACACAGAAACTGGTGAGTATATAGTTGTTGTTTTTTTATGAACTGTCAGAGAGGTTGAGCCTGTTTAATAAACGACATTAAAAGGGGGTCGTTGTAAACTGAAAGGTTGTTCAAAAAAGTTATTAAACGAAGAACGGTACAACGCGTCGTGTGTGGTATTCATATCAATGTGCATATAATGATACTCATGCATTTGTGAAATGGTTTGTCACATTATGACAGACACCCATCAACGCGATAATTTATTTTAAAATCGATTCTTATCTCGGGAACAAAAGGACACACGAACGTCAGCCACTTAAATAAGCATAAAAAATTGTGGCAAATGTGTAAGTCGCTTTATTGGGTATAGTTAAGTTAATTGTTGTTAAAGTGATGGGAAAGAACACACAGCCTTCTCCACAAAAAATTTATTCAAGCCCCCCAAAATGTTAGAGGGGCCGCTCGACATATGTTTCGGGCACATAAGTACCCATCTTCAGGAGCTAAAAGTTAGAAAGTCTACAATGTATTACCCCTAAATGGTAGAATCAAACATACCCCATATGACAAGGTGAAACGCCGGCTGTCTTTCTTCAAAGGGGAGACAGCAAGACCCAAGTTTAAAAAATTAGTATGCCGTAAGGCCAAACATTACTGTTGTGCTTAAAAAATCTGTAATTAAGACTAGAATGTTATATAAAATAGAGAAAAATACCAAAATGTTTTACCTTATTATGGAGAAAAAAACTAAAACTAAAGTAAAACTAAATAATTCACATTATGTGTTTAGGTCGGGGCGACCCTTAGAATTTAGGATTAAAAGTTCAATTATCTTAAAATTTTAACAAATGTCCGGTTGCACGAAGCTAACAGAACAAAATGGGCGATAAACGTTCTAGAATTTACAAAAAAGTTTTTCGTATCAACATTCGCAAAGCGAAGCCGTTATTTTGATGGCGGGGGGATGGCGCAAAAAATAGTTGCAATGAACAACATAGGCGGCACAGCGACAGCACCCGGCAACACCGCCCGCACAAGTGACAGACGACAAAACGACAGTCGACGACTTAATGTCAAAAGCGTCAACAGCGCAAACTACCGTAGATCAAGGAGGGCACCAAGAGGTATAAACAAACATAAGTGAGGTTAAGGCTATAACCTGGTTGAACACATTGAAAAAATACATTGAAAAAAAAAAATACATTGAAAAAAAACTGTAAAAAAGGCAAATCTGGGAGAAAATTGAACACTAAATAGTGCGTGCAGACCTGGGAGATGAAGCAGGTGAACAAATGTCCAGAGCATGTCAACAAGATGCTCGAGTGTCAACACAATATCCAAAAAAAGAAGAAAAACTGAGTTTAAGGAAGGGGCTATTAGAAGTTCAAAGATTTGAAGAATGGAGCCGAGGTGTGGTTTAGCTGGTCATTGAGGCAGGTATGCCCGCCACTCTGAGAGGCCTTGTTAATCTCGAGGACCTCTAAGAGGTTCAAGAGATTATTCTTATCACAAAAATGTAAAGCCCTGAAACCTTGTTCAATATTAAATGTATGTTGATTGTAATAGAGATGTCTAGCACAATGAGACTTAATGGAGTTTGCATTAAGGTTGGGGTTGTTGGAAAATTTATCTGCCTCTCTAATATGTTCGTGGATACGAGTGCCGAACCTCCTACCAGTTTGGCCAATGTAGAGTGCATTGCAGTTGGGGGTGCAGCAGGAGAGTTCATAAACTCCAGATCTGTGAAGTGTGGGTGTTGTGTCTTTGGAGTTGCAAAGGAATTGGCGTGAAGTGTGTAGGACTTTGAAACAAATAGTGATGTTGAGAGGCTTAAATATGTTTCTTAATTGTAGGAAAACAGGGCCTAGGAAGGGGATAGAATAGTAATTTGATATTTTAGGTTCATCAGTTATGAGTAGATTCTTGTTAATGAACTTGTTAAAATGATTGTAATAAACCTTGTTGAACAGAAAAGCAGGAAAATCATTATTTGTGGCTACGGTCTTAATCCAGGAAAGTTAAGAAACATATTTAAGCCTCTCAACATCACTATTTGTTTCAAAGTCCTACACACTTCACGCCAATTCCTTTGCAACTCCAAAGACACAACACCCACACTTCACAGATCTGGAGTTTATGAACTCTCCTGCTGCACCCCCAACTGCAATGCACTCTACATTGGCCAAACTGGTAGGAGGTTCGCCACTCGTATCCACAAACATAGTAGAGAGGCAGATAAATTTTCCAACAACCCCAACCTTAATGCAAACTCCATTAAGTCTCATTTTGCTAGACATCTCTATTACAATCAACATACATTTAATATTGAACAAGGTTTCAGGGCTTTACATTTTTGTGATAAGAATAATCTCTTGAACCTCTTAGAGGTCCTCGAGATTAACAAGGCCTCTCAGAGTGGCGGGCATACCTGCCTCAATGACCAGCTAAACCACACCTCGGCTCCATTCTTCAGATCTTTGAACTTCTAATAGCCCCTTCCTTAAACTCAGTTTTTCTTCTTTTTTTGGACATTGTGTTGACACTCGAGCATCTTGTTGACATGCTCTGGACATTTGTTCACCTGCTTCATCTCCCAGGTTTGCACGCACTATTTAGTGTTCAATTTTCTCCCAGATTTGCCTTTTTTACAGTTTTTTTTCAATGTATTTTTTTTTTTTTTCAATGTATTTTTTCAATGTGTTCAACCAGCTTATAGCCTTAACCTCACTTATGTTTGTTTATACCTCTTGGTCCCCTCCTTCCTTCCTTCCTTCCTGAATCCCCTATCCAACTAGGGGAATATGGCTTCTGCTCCCTATAAGGGGCAATTTGCCAGGGGTTTTCTTTCTGTCCAGGATTTGTCTGACTCTAGGTCATCCCCAGACGGGCCTCTTGGTGCTGATTTTTCCGCTTTTCGGGTGAACTCGACACGCGGTTGACTATTCCACGCGCTAGCCCAGAACCGAATGTTGTTTATATTTTAACTTCTTTTAAAAGTTCTAAAAAATCGCTTAAAGGCACGATCCGAGCAAAAGATGTAGTCCTTCCTCGTGGAAACTATAACCGTCACTGTCACATCCACGTGGTCTTCTCCTAGGTTTTCACCCTTTCCGCCTTTTGGAAGTGCACCGCACAAGACAAATCCCCGTAGACTTTTAGGAATCGACGTTTCCACTTAGAGCTCCCACTATCTCCACTCGACCGGCTGCGGAGTTCGGTCGTCAACTTCAAATTTCTCTGAGCACCGTTTCAAGAAACGTGGTTTCTTAGCGACAAAAAAATGGCGCCCACGAAACAGACGTGCGATACGTTTCAAGTTGAAAATCGAACTCCTGGTCCCCTCCTTGATCTATGGTAGTTTGCGCTGTTGACGCTTTTGACATTAAGTCGTCGACTGTCATTTTGTCCTCTGTCACTTGTGCGGGCGGTGTTGCCGGGTGCTGTCGCTGTGCCGCCTATGTTGTTCATTGCAACTATTTTCTGCGCCATCCCCCCGCCATCAAAATAACGGCTTCGCTTTGCGAATGTTGATACGAAAAACTTTTTTGTAAATTCTAGAACGTTTATCGCCTATTTTGTTCTGTTAGCTTCGTGCAACCGGACATTTGTTAAAATTTTAAGATGATTGAACTTTTAATCCTAAATTCTAAGGGTCGCCCCGACCTAAACACATAATGTGAATTATTTAGTTTTACTTTAGTTTTAGTTTTTTTCTCCATAATAAGGTAAAACATTTTGGTATTTCTCTCTATTTTATATAACATTCTAGTCTTAATTACAGATTTTTTAAGCACAACAGTAATGTTTGGCCTTACGGCATACTAATTTTTTAAACTTGGGTCTTGCTGTCTCCCCTTTGAAGAAAGACAGCCGGCGTTTCACCTTGTCATATGGGGTATGTTTGATTCTACCATTTAGGGGTAATACATTGTAGACTTTCTAACTTTTAGCTCCTGAAGATGGGTACTTATGTGCCCGAAACATATGTCGAGCGGCCCCTCTAACATTTTTGGGGGGCTTGAATAAATTTTTTGTGGAGAAGGCTGTGTGTTCTTTCCCATCACTTTTACACTTACACCTCCACTTTGAGAAAAATGGACTACTACTTCACATTAATTGTTGTTGTTTTTGCGTTGGTTGAGAGGCAATTTGTCCATTTTGTACAGCATCATATAATAACGGTCTAGGTTAGGAGTTGTGACCATACAAAAAGTTCGGTTTCGTACCTGGGGACAGTTCATACAAGGATACGTCTCTATTCCCGAGGGATCTAAAAAATAGTCGTCAAAAATAAATACAATCATTAATACAGACGGGGAATAATAGAAAAATTTTGCTGATCTCATCGGATGTCAAGGAAGACCATTAGTCATAAACGCCATTGCTACTGTGAAATACCCTAACCCTACAGAAACGGGCCCAGCCACCCTTGCCTTTAATCTAATTGAATAACATAATACCAACAATTGTTATGCTGTTACTATAAATATTCTATTTTTACTGGGCAGAGTGGTCCATAAATAAAAATATTTAGATTTAAGTACAAGCTTCTGATTAGCTAAGGTCGAAAAAACATCATATCTTTATGTGTCAGAGCACTTGCAAAAGTTGTATTTTATACGGGGTGTTCATTTTTCTATCCCGGACTCTGGGTTTCTCGATTATTTCAAGAGATGCAAGAGGTAGGTTAAATTAAGGCACAGAGGCAAAATTTGGTGTACAATAAAATGTCGCATTAAAACATTGCTAATTGCGAGTACTAACTTCTCTTAAAATAATAAAGGTATTCCACGGTAGGGCTCGAAATATGTTTAAATCAAAATCCGCATTTTATTCATTAGGGTTGTGATACTTTTTTGATATATGGCATAGACTTATTTTAGTTGATAACATTTTAAGAAATTATTCTCCATTTGCTTCCAGTATTGATATAAATGGTGGTTCAAATTCAGGGGTGGAATGTACAAAAAAAAATCTAAAGTGTCATATAATTCCTAATCGAAAAAAAGTTACTCATTTTAAACTTTTACTCATGCCAAATAAAATTTGGCATGTGTGTTCACCATTTTAAAATGGTCATTTGAGATTTTTTTTAATTTATAAAAATAATCTGGACAGATGGCGTTTAAAAAGTTTGACAGCTTCAACTTTCTTTAAGCTGTAACTTTAGAGCATTCTGATGTAGCACATGTAATAGCCCATACTTTTTCCTAAGAAAAGTTTATCTGCTCATTTGTTTTCATTTTGCATAGTTTTTCAGATACAGCATCCTACAATCAATTTGGACCACCCTGTATTAGGCATTATTCGATCTATATGTTTATGTAAAACGAACGTTATTTCCAGCTTATTCAGCTCCTTTTTGTTTTTACAAAAATTTAATTTAATTTAATTATTTCATCATGGTAATTTTGAAGGTATAAAACCTTTTCAAAAATGAACGTTCTTTGCCGTGGAATCAAGCCTGACACGGGGTAGGTATTCTGAGAAACATTCGTATAAGTAAAACTGTTAAGTCATGGCGTATACTGGGCTGAATAAAAAGTTATATTGAAGGCCCAGTACCTTTTTTGGCTGTTTCATTTATACCGACACCTGCCTTTAAATTACTTAATTTAAAACTTTCAACGCACCTTACGGCTTCGCTTTTTAATGGAGACTATTTTTTTCCTTATTTTGTCCTTATTAAAATTGTGAAATATATAATGAAACGAGTTATTATCAATTTTCAGAGGGTGGAAATAAATAGTACATTTTAAAGTGTTTGCTATAGAATTTTTTTAACTCTGGTATATGTACAGAGTGGTTGAATATACACAGACTTAATTTAAGTTGCACCCTTTTATAATTCAATTACTTACAACAGCTTTTATTATTAGTACTTTCTTGGCAATAAAAGCTATTTTCAACGGGGCTTGGTATCTTGGTAACATAATATTTTTATAATAAACGATAAATTTTTGGATTTTAAGGTAGGTATTCTGGTAATCCTTAAAATTTAACGTGCTTTTTGTTTCGATGGCATCATTAGCCTCGGCAGTAGACCATATCTATAATATATTAATAATTTTGGTTTGCTGCACATTCAAAACGTCTAAAAACTCATATTGTATCCAAATTTATGATTAATGATCTAGGGTTAGGCATAATAGATATAAAGGTATGCCCAAGAGACCTTGCTGCATGACTCGGTCAAATTAGTTTTGATCTTGAAAAATGAAATAATTTCGGCCTTTTGGGATCCCTTAGGTTTATTCCTCACTATTATCCACATCTAGGTAGAATCTACTATAGTATTTCTAAGCAGTCAGATTCTAGTCCTGCACATTTTCAACAAACCTAATTAAGTGCCCCGACAATACTGTATAGCAGTTTTGGCTTCACACAATTATTATTGCCTTAACTATTTGATAAAAAAAAGATTTGAATCAAAGGCCTAACTATTTGATTATATTGGAGAGTCGATAGGAATTCCTCGAAAAAAAAAAGGACAAGTAGCACTTGTTCCGACGTGAATCGAAATACGAAAGGGCCCATCACTCTATTGTAGTGGGTAAAGTGTCAAAAATTACATTTTCTATGGTCGGTCAAGAAGGTAAATAAACAGTGGATGACGTTGATGACAGCAGTCCACATTTAAGAGAGCTCAAAAGGCACTTGAGACTGTCTAATAACATTTTAGATAATAATCTTTTTGAAACATAACAGAAGTAGCGCAAAAATTAAATTTCAATGGCTTAAAGGGATAGCGATGGGCTGGAAAGGATTTTACTTACACGTTTTAACTTGAGATCGTATAGATTAAAGCGAAGAATAAAAGGCTGAAAAGGAACAAATCTTGCAATCTCTTCAAAATCAATTTTGTTTATTACTCGTTTAAAGTCCTTCTTAATTTCCTGTGTTTTATTTCGTAACTTGAGGGATCCATAGCGAATTTTGTCGAAAAAATCTTTTCTCTCGTTTCGCATTAGCAATGGTTTTTCAAGGGCAAACAAGAACAGTGGTAAATTGTCTTTTTATGGTTTATAATGTTTTGTCATACCTTGTTTAGGAAAAAACATCGACACTCGTACATAGCGTAGAAACTAAAGAGAATTTTGTATCGATATTGATTGGATTTGCCGACATTGTTTTTAACATAGGTATTTCCAATTGTTCGTGGCATTGGGAATACCTTCAGAAGAGTCTAATTCAAGTATATGAACATTTATTACACAAAATAAGATGCTATACTAGTACTTCACATGGTTTTCCTTCTTTCAGTAGATTTATTAGGCGATATTTCGTAAAAAAAATACAAAAATAACAAACATTTTATAACATTTAGCAATTATTATATGTATTGTTTTGCTTTATCTTTCATTAATTAACTCAAGCAATAATAACATTGTATTTTATTGTCCTGACGACGATCTAAATGCAATTGAAAAAGTGAGTGATGAATTCAAATATAAAACGAGATCCTTTCCGGTTTTTTTGTTTGTTTCATAGAGCTATATTTAAAAGTACTAACAAAAATGTTATTTGCATTCAGACCTGTTTTTTTTTCTTTTTTTTACAAAATTAGGTAAGCGTAATTTACTGAAAATAAAAAAACTGATTTTGTTATAACAAAAAAAGAGGGCTTGCACGACACTGGAAGGCACAGAAAACCATTGGCAGATGTAATTTTTAAATCAAAATCATTAGCGGTTTGTTGGAGCGGCAGAACCGTATTGCGAGAGAGAGACAGGGAGAGGGAACAGAATGGTTCCCATTGGCGGTTTCTTTGATGGTGCATTCCTTCTACGCGTAAGTGACTTTCAGGCCGAACGAAATATATCTTTCCGAACCAAGAAATTCAGTTTAATCATCCCGCCTTAATTGCGCATAATTAACTTTTTCAATAATAATTCATATGTCTAAATAAAAACAGAGGTGGAGTTTAATAAAAAGTAACGGCGATTCGATAATGCTACTTGGATTAATTAAGATTACATTGTTTAGTTTTAAATATCAGCTCTTAGGACGTAAAAAATGTTAAGTTAAAGTAAAATGCTGAAACATAGTGATAGAGTAAATATTAGTAAAAATATATACCTGTATAGGAATGTATAAGTATGTAATTATATTATATACGTAGCGCTGGTAATTCTTTTGTATTCCCGACCATTGTAAGGAAAGGTAAATATAATATCTAATAATAGCCTAAAAAGTAATAACTTTTACTTTCGTTGATTTGTGATGCCTTCATTTTGGTAGTTCTGTTTTGAACTTAAATTGTTTACTTTTCAACGCCAGATGAAATTGTTACAGATGTGGTTATTATAACGATTTCGGCAATAAATTACTTTTTGACCTTCTCAGTTTTTTATCCACGAAACTATTTCGCAACAACTGGGTCTGACAGTTGGTTTTCAATTACACCTGCCATTTCTAAGCTGTTTGTGAAATCGAGATAACATTACGCAATTTCTCACTTGCATTTCCTAGTTTAAATTGATTTTAATCGTAAATGACGATTAGACAAGACGTCAGAAATATAATCTAACCCAACAATCGTAGGTCAGTTGGCAGTCAATTCCGTATAAAAACTTAATTGCTTGAAAAGGCAAGTAAAGGGAGTTTCTAATGAGAAATGATGTATATAAATTATTATAATCCTATTACGCTATAGGTTGGGTTTATCAGTATTTGGTGACTTCCATACTGATAATATGAAGAACACAATAATAATAGATTATTTACATTACACCTGTTAATCCAAACTGTTATATGCATACCTAGTGCCAAAATAAAATTGGAATTTCGTTAACTTGTCATCCTTGGTCAGCATAAAAATTGTCTAGTCATTTTTGAAAGAAGTAATTGTATTAACATTACCCGTCGCATACTCAGTCGCTATTCAAATAGCTTTTTATTTTGTTAACTAATCTATGTTTATCATTTATTGCTCTAGTTTTTCTATTATTTGGTTATGTTTACTACAATTGTACTAAGCAGGTTTTATACCGCAGTGTGAACTCAATAAATTAAATCTGAAAAACTAATAATAAATAATTAACATTAATTGTCAATTTGGACATATCTTTGACTTACCTACGATAAAAATTTTAAGTAATTCAAAAAACACTGCAAAATTGCATATGGTCTGATATCAAATATGTCTAATTTTTTTTTCTTTATTCTAAAAATGCAATAACCATAATGAATTCAATTATGTATACTGTAGTACTTTTGTTCCATGTTGAGTTGTTTTAGTTACAAGATGATAAATAAATCCCGAAACATTTTGTGTTTATCATTTTAGTCTATAGCCAATTTAATGCGAATAACTTTTTACAAAAATAGTTTTTACCAATAATGACTATCACATTAATGCGATTTGGGTTATTCACTAGTTAGTCACCTTTGGAGTCATTTGGTGGTCTATGCTATGCAGGACAACAAAGTTAATCTTTTTAAATGCATCCTAGACTTAATTTCACCAATTTAATGGATTATTTTGCTAAAGTCAGCCAAAATAAGTACCTACTTCAGAGTGATAAAAGAAATATAAAAGTCTCTCTCCTAAACTTATATTTTTGCTTAAACTATATACCAAAATAACCACACTGGGTTGGTTTTAATTACTGTGTTAATGCGAGATTCACTGACCATAGTTTTAACTACATTTAATTAGTTATTCACATTAAATTGGCTTATTTTCAAAAATTAAAAAAGTAATAGGAACTGTTCTTACAGGGAGTAGGATTACCTCTAACCTAGTAAACTCACTTGGGTGGTAAAATCGTTTTTATCGACAGCTTAAGATACAAATTTGGGGTGTGTAAAACGATTATCATATTTGACTTGAATCTATTTAACGCAAATACATTTATAAAATAAATGGGTTTAACTTTTTAAAGACCATGTTAGATTTTTTTTTATTTTTGTTTCCATGTTGATCATACCAAATTTATTATACAATAAAAGTTATAAACCGGCCAATTAAAAGTATGAAATCCTCAGAAGAACAAAATTATGCTACGTTCGACATTCAAGCCAATACTGATAATGTGTCAAATATGTCTGTCGATTGTCTTAATTAGAGTAAAAGCTTGACACATAAAATCTTTAGAAATGTCATTTAATTAATTTTATTAAAAAATGCCTAGTTATGGAGCACTGATGTGTTTTTAAAAACAATTTGTAGTTTCGAAAATAGCTGCAAAACGGAAAATCGGTCTATCATCCGCCAAATATAAATAAAAAACACTGTTAGATATCGTTTTAGTCTCTTTTAATTAGTTACTTATTTTAAATAAACAGGTTTTCTTGTAAATTTTATTAGAAGTTTATTAGAACCTCACAAAAAATAAGGAATATCCGATATTCCTCGGCCATTGTAATTACGTAAAATTAGACCATGAACTGGGGTGGAGAACTAAAGGCCCATAAATATGTTACATTTTATTGGGTCGGACCAATGAGATGGAAGTAAAGTTAATACCTTCGTAAGGGGAGGGGGAAAGATACCATGCTGGTAGGCTTTTTAGTCACGCTTATTCCTCCGTCGGGCGATCATTATATTAAGCTTTCGACCACTTGTTTTTTCTTGGCCTTTGTTTGGTCATCCCATCCAATGAAAATGTTCCAAATTGCTTGTGAGTGCCGGTTTTTTAGTTAGTTTTTGTGACAATTTTGGGAAAACGTTTATAATAATAAATTGGATAACATTATCAAGGTAATTTTCTTAAATATTTGATTTTGTGCGGTATTTGAGTGATACAATATGAAAGGGCCACCAAATACTGCATTTAAAACTATAAAATAAATTTGAGAACCAATCTAATGTTTTGATTGTGGTGGAACATCGGTTTGTTGCCATATTCATGGAAAATATCGATATTCGTAAAGTTGCAATTATGTTTTGATACGGAATAACCAATGTTGAGTGTTATTTTCTTTTAAAAGAAAGAAGAGTCAATAAACGTAGTATCATCTTTGTTTAAATAAAATCGTAATTATCCAAGAATAACCATTCGCAAATTCAAATCCGACTTAGAGCATGCATAGAAAGTCAATCAAGTATCAAATCACGCAATCAAGTTTCTGATTGTAAAAATAATTACCTTTATACCGAGACCGGGTACTAATTTGAATAGTTAATAGATCTTATAAGCTGTCAATAACTTTATCGGCTTTTATATCTGCGTATATCCTGGTCGTTCCGGAAAAAACATATAATTGCATTTCGCCTTTTGCAGTTGTTATTAATAAACAGCCATTTTGAATGAAAATTTAGAAAATTAATTTAAACGGCTGTTCAATAGAAAGTTGATGAAGTCGACTAATAACGAAGATCTTGTTTTTATTTAACCATCTAAAGAGTAAGACTGCTCCAATTCCTCGGGGCACCCATCCTTAATAAAGTGAAATGTTAAGGCTTCCTACTTTTTCTACTAGTTACAAATTGTTTTAAAATTATTCGTTATTAAAAAAATACGGACTGTTATTAATTATGATTAATTAATAGTAATACATCCACTGGCATTCGTAAACAAGCATGTAACTGAACATTTTTAAAGAAAAAGGAGTTTTCTTTCTGTAATATTGTAATATTGCGGTAAAAGGCATAGTTTAGACTATTGTTTTCTTTTCTGTGTTATTTTTTGCTTAATATCTATTTTGATAAATCTGAAAATAGTAAAAACCATTCAAAACCCACATATACAATGGAAATCGGTAACATTACCATTCTACTAATTCGGTCATGTTGAAAGTTTAAGTATTGTATAAATTAAAATCGATATATAATTACCGCCACTGAATTTGTAACACTAATTGTCGTTACTTTCTCAATTTACAGGAGAGTATGTGATAAAAGGAGAACTTGGGGCCGAGGCTAATTCTTCATGCGACTTAGGAGACCTTGCCTTACCCCTGTCCGAATTCTTTCTAGATGAAGCTCTAAGTTTAGTAGAACTTGACGATGATAATTCGCAACAGGTATTGTTTTACCATTCCTGGTTAAAACTGGCCGGTTTGAAAAACGCATACTTGCATGATTATAGAAAAATGCCTCTGGGCTGTTAGCAAGTCTTGAGGCTCTAGAAGAAAGCAACAAGAAACCAGGAGAAGCTTCAGAAGCAAATGCTACTGGCAGCGATTTAGGGGACGAGTTTGATTTGTTTGCAGACATGATTCAAACACCCCAGTTTCACCACCCTCATCATAGGGCTTTTTCAGGTAAGAAATAAAAAAAATTGCTGCTTTTTGAATCATCGCTCAGTCAAAAGCACCGACGCATGAAATAAGATAAACACTCAACCATGACTACTTACCAAATAAATTAAGTAAGGAAAACTACCATTATCTCCAGTTTTTTTGTAATTGGAATGTAATTTAAAAAATCTACCGAACCCTTAATAAATTCATTAATCGTTCAGGATCAATTCGAACATTCATTGTATATCTCAGATATTTCTATTATAAAATCTTCAATTATTTTAAAGACATGCCTTCGGAACTGTAATATTATGTGGAAAACAGAGAGTGAAAAATACGTTAATATTCGCATATTCACATATATCATATTTACATTTTAATGAAGTATTCTATGACTGAAAGTAAATGAAAGTTTAGATAAAAGAAGTATGTTTAAAAACCCATTTTGTACTACGTAGTTAACAAACACATATTCAACCAAATGATAAAAACAAATGTTGATTTAATTTGTTGAATTTTAGTTGCAAATATTTAATTATTTACTTTTAAAGAACTGGGGAATATAGAAGGGGGAACAGCCCTATTTAAACTTTAAAGAAACATTATACAAACTTATTTACTCTGGTTATAGATACAATTCATTTTCAGTTAAAATATTATTTTTATCCTTCGTCATGTTATTGAATAGATAAAACCACTATATAAGAACATCTTGGTATTTTTATAAGTTAAAAATCAACCTATTTTAAGTTTGTACATGAGATAAAACCTGCTGTAAGTTCGACGATCAGACCACCGTATCTAGAGATAATTTTAAAAGTTTTAAATAGGTACGTGGCTGTAATTATTCGTCTACACCAGTAAATCTGTAAGAAACTAACTCATTTAATAAATCATATCTTGAAAATAACCGCTACCACAAAGCGCTTTAGAAACGCATAGTAAAAATTTCAAAGTGTATTTTTATTATGACAAATGAACTGCGGAGTCTGAGGTAGTGTCTCCTTTTGTTACTTGTGGGTTCCTCTTGTCAAATTATCATTCGGCGAGGGTTTTAAAGCGCCATCATCAGTATATTCATCTTTTATGAAAGTCGCATTGTTAGGTACCTGTCCTAACTGTCAGTGCAGGTGTAAAATGGTAAAGGTTCACAAAAGAACTCCTAACCACATAGGGTTAATTTGTTAAAACAACAAGGGATTCAATGCTATGTTAATCCCGTTAATCGTCGTTCAAAAGTAGAAAGAAGACAATTTCCTTCTTGTTACTATTATAATAGGGTATAAATTAAACTTAAAAATTTTGAAATTTGAATCACACACATTTACATTTACAATATTTTCCTAATTTTGTTGACCAAGTTAATTGAAAGTTAACATTCTCACAAATCTAAACTTTAGTACATATCGTTAGAATATATTATGAATAATGAAAAAGTATAATCGAGGTCATACTTAGTCTTTAAACAGATCAGACGGATGTCGTATAAGATGGAACCCTCGTCACAAGAATTAAATTAGAAAATAATCGTATTTCTATGTTTGATGTTGAGTTTTGAGGTGCATTTTAACAAAACCATCGTGACATTTAATTTATTAGGTGTTAATAGTTCTCATACGAAATGTCAAATTTATCGATAAACTTTACTGTAATGGGTTTGTAATACCTACAGTGTAATAATTCTTCACTAGCTTCGTGTAGGGTACCTCTAACTAACGATTCACATTGTAGTATTGGTACTATAATATCACAATAATATTGATTTTAAGGGAAACAAAGCACTTTGTGGGAAGCTGGGTGAACCCTGCTGGCAGTCGCTCTTATCTTTTTAACTGTCCAAGTGGTAGAGTGCACTTGAGTTTGGGGTATTACTGAACAAAAATCAAGATGATTGACATCCGGTCGGTATTTTATATAACTTATATAGGTAAAAAAATCGATTTTAACAAAATTAATTACTATTTAAAAAATCTTTTGATCGGTGTGCGGATTTATCGGTATATCATGGCAATTTTTCAAATAAGTTTTACGCCACTTTGTATAATGCCAGTCTGACACTTTCAGTAGATATTACAGAAAAAAAGTGTTCTCAAACGCAACTCAAAATAAACTTGAGAGATTTGTTGGCTATGGCTAGTTTTGTTTATTTGTCAACCTTTAGTTTGATTAGACGTCAATTTTGTTGAATTAATATAAAAATGTTTCTCACAACTTGCAACATCTCGAATCTCGTGAATTTAAAGCTCCGACATAATATGTTTAAAGAATTTTTTCTGTTTATTTTTGCAATTTTCATTGCAGCGATCCGTTATCGTTATGGAAGAATCTAAGAAACAAAATACTAAAAAATTTCATTTTCAGACGTTTAAAAAAACTAATTTTCTATATCTTAGCCATTTAGCTATAAATCCCCTTAATCGAAAGTCAGTCTAAAATTGTGTTTAAGTCCTCGATCAAGTTTCGGAGCAAAAAGTAACGATTGCTATTTTCAGAGCCGCATGCCTCTCGTGCGCACTGTAAGCATGGAGCAGCGCTGGCAAGACCTGGCAAATTTATTGAGCCTCCCCAACCCCGGCGAGATCCACCCCTTCGGGGCTCACCACGCCCTCCCCAACTATCCCCACCCTCATGCTCACCCCTCTGCTTACGATACCAGGGGCGTCCTATTGCATAACGCTACGTTGCCTACACCTATGGGAGATTTAAATAGTACGATGCCTTATGGAAATTTAGGTTAGTTCTTATTTACTTTAATTTTATAAGGATTTATTGAAGTTGAATTTAGGTGGAACTATTGGAAATGCCGTAGCCACATCGATGAATCTTACGAACAGCAGTGAACCAATGGGCGAATCAAGCACGGCTCCGCATTACAAATTAGAGCCACCTTCCAATGACATGATGTATTATCAGGTAATTTATTTATTTTTAATTTAAGATTTGTATGTTTATGAATTGAAATCGACATTATCACTCCAAAGTTAGGATATGTATATACAGGGTGTCCCGCGAGGTAAGGGACAAGGTTTCACTACATGTTCTTTAGGTGAATTTGAGTCGAAAATGTCTTATAAAAAGGGTCCCCAAATGCTTCCTTGCCAAGATATGATTTTTTAAAATTTAATAGTGTTATTGTGCCGGAAACTACAATAATTCCGAAATAATATTTTATTTAACACTGTGAAAAAACCTTTTTACAATAATTGTTCAAAGTGTCCACCTTCATATTGTAAGCATAGTTTAGCCTTTTTAATGATGTGGCTGATACCTTCCCCATTTTTTCCCAACACGGTGGTTATTTTAGGTCGTCAGCGATATTATTAATTTCAGCGATATTACTAAACTCTTCATATGTATCGAAAAGTATTAGTCCATATGCCCACAGTGGAGTAGTGAGTGTGAGAAAAAACAAAACTCGGAGTCGATCTCCATAAAATATTTATTAATTAAGTTGTTATCTGCCTAACATGTTTCGGGTGTATTCAGACACCCATCTTCAGAGGCTTAACTAGATCACTAGTCTGCTGGCTGTCATTCTACAAGGGGGGACAGCTGAACCCAGATGTACTTAAGTGTACTTCTTCATATGTGCTTATTTACTATACATCACTAAAATCAGAATAAAACGTACTATTTTTTGGGCTAAAAATCCAAACGAAACGTCGTGTGGCAAATTTGAATCATTGGGAAAAAGTGGCAATAAAAAAATGCTTTTAGTTTTGGGATATTTCTTCAAATAAGGTTAGAAATAAATAAAAACAAAAAATATAAATTTTCAGTTTTTTTTCGGATATCTTCGAAAGTACTAGGATAATCGAAATTTTTAAAACTGCATTTGGTTTAATTTTGGCTTTAAATTGCGCAACTTTGCCCCAATTTAAACTTTCTCGTATCTCTCGTAATCCCAATGGTGAGGGTCGAATTTGAATTACCCTGTATATATTTCAGTAAAATTATTAAAGTCAAACAAATTTGTCACAAAGGCAGACAGCATATTATTGTAATTTCCATTTTATCGGATATGTTAAGGAAGTCAAAACTCTGCACTAGTTAAATTCCAATTAACCTTTACTTCTGATTTGTTACGTGTACAAATAACTGGATCACAAAATCGCAAATAAAAAAAAATAACAAAATAAAGTATAATTGAGAAACTGATAGATAAGGATTAATATACAAAAGTGCTTGTTTTAATTAATTCCATTATTTTACTCAAACCCCTAGACCCTCTTGTGAAGACGATGAAATATATAGCTTTCTTCGTGATTATTCACGCTGAACTCTATCAAACAAATATGTAGAAGTATTTTTGTGAAATGGACCTTTTTGCCGTAATCAAAAACACCTGAATTATATCTTTTACAATTTGTCTTTCACTTACCAATTATGTAAATAAGTTATTTTAATGTGGTTTAAGAATAACTCAGGATCGGAATTTGCTAACAACCAGACTGATGGTTTCTTATCTAATTTGCTTAATGACGAAGATTTGCAGCTGATGGACATGGCCATGAATGAAGGTAAGTCTAGCTATTTTTTCCAAATACTTAAAATAGTAGGTACATATATATTTTTTTAAATGTACTTATAAGTTTTATAACAAAGACAAACTGAGAGACGAGAAAGTGTGAAACACAATGACGTGAAGTTTAACTGTCACAACTGGAAACCAAAATTTGATCTGTAAAATGTCAAAACTGTTGTTTAGCGAGTCACAACACTTGCCATCTACGATACGTCTTTAGTTGAGATTATCGTCTATTCCTTTCGAACAGTATCAGTGAAAAGGGCTTGAAAAGTACAAATAAACCCCGATAATATGGTGAACGGTTTTTTCCCACTTTTATTTTTAGTCTAGCTTTTTTCAATTTTAATTAGTGCTTCAATTGTATTAAATCTTTGAGTTAGTTAACTTCTCAGAACCGCGTTACTTAAGTTTTTTAAACCAGAGAATACAGATATGACCCTGAATTTCTGGCACATAATATCGCTCGCTTGCCAAATATTCGGCAATTTGAAAAAATTTTATAAAAAAGTTTGGTCACTTTTATCCCTAGTTTAATCGGCCTTAACTGGAATTGATCGTAGGACGATGTATCCTGTAAAAACTCGAAATTAGGTCGCTATTTAACGTATGTTTTGTCAGCAGAGCCTAAATAATAGTCTTGAAATAGCCAAGTCATTGTTGAATGTAGATAAAAATAAAACGGCCGAGTCTATTTTGGTTTGATCCAGTCAAACAATTTAGTGCATTGTGTTCGTTTTTCTAACAGGTGGTGTCTATATGCGAAAATTTTGAATCGTCCTTAAATTATATTCGCCGTTTGCTCAATTGATTAGTATTTGTCTGCAAATATAATAGCAGTTAATAATTAGGGTGGACACAGCTTCCTGTGCATATAGTTAATGAAAACCTCGTCGCTAGCTGGTTATCTGCGTTGCTGGCATTGGGAAAAATGAGGGATACTAAAAAAGTGTCTGGCAATTTAAAAAAAATGTGTTACGTGAGCAGTGCTGGTGCTGGTTCCTGTTACTCTATGTTTAGTCTATTCGGTTGTAGATATGTTTTACCCATATGTTTTACTACTGTAAGTACGCCATAGTTTTATTCTGAAAACGACGACTTGTTCCCATATAATTTGGTATAATTCTGTTTATCTACAGCAATAAAACAGTTAACATCACTTAGAGTAACCGAGTTGTTACAATGTAACGGATCAATTCTCGAAAATTGATAACAGAGAGTATCAAGAAATAAGGACAACGGGTCAGATACGTTTTGATCAAAACGCAAAATATTCTGTGGCACTGATGTATCCCATTATAAGTTCTAGGAATGCAATGAGAATATTCAGTGTAGTAATATAAACTGCAGTTCATATCTGCTTAAAAAAGTTTTATAAATTTGTAGAATTTACGTTACGCATTTCATACCAAGTAACAATACTACTGATAAGCAAGATAAAGGCCCAAATGTTTTTTCTTTTTTATTCTATTTATACTCAAACTATTTAAAAATATTCTAACTAAATTTATTACTTCTTTTATTGCAAATTTGTTACCAATTTTTGTCATAAATCAATATGTAAAGTCAAAAACTGACAGTCATTTTTATCAATATTATTATTATAGTATCTCATACGATGAGTGTTATCAGTTATTAAGTCCAACGTTTTCTTAAGTACTTAAACATGGAAAATTTAGTCTGATTAGGTACCTATATTAAATGAAGCAATTGTAAGGTTTGGATCAATTGTAACTACTTATACAGACGGTTATTTTTTATTTCCGAAACGTCATGTTTACTAAAACGCACGAAACTTATCTGAGCTACTGAAAATAGCTTAGTCATTGAAATTAAGAAAAATATATATGTTCGTGTGAGATAAACCATTATCCAGTACTGGTGCCTATCAGTGTTAACATTCAAATTACTTGTTAGTTCGTGTTGCTGACGATCAGTAACGAATTTTTTCTCAGTTATTGCGGTTTTCAGAAAGTCACCTCGGCAACGTCGCTCGCTTGTGACACTTATCTTATTTTTGATAACAGATATTTTAATTTAACTTTATCATAGCACCGGTTTTTTATCTACGTAAATCTTCTTGGCAACTTTTGAAAATGAACGGAAATTCTACTTTGATAAGTTAAACGAGCATATAGTCGCGACCACTTCTCTGTTTCTACTACGTCAAGTTTTCTGTTAAATTTTTGGTACTGGTAGAAAATCGAACGTTGTATCGTCAATTTTAGAAAATAGTGTATTTGCTTATACTTCTTCGGTTTTCTGTGAAAGTTATGCATCCACAAGGGTATAGAAGCAACGAATTGGAATTGTTCTCCCTCTGTTCTTTGTTCCTTTACTTCTTAAAAATCATGTGTTATTGTCGTTGTTGTTGTTGTGGTATTTGTTGTTGTGGATGTAAAATTTGAACTACATAATTTTTCTATACCGAAATACCTTCTGTGGAAACGGATCCTTACGTAGGTTTGTAGTTTTTGTCCCAATATTAAAGAAATACTTATATAATCTATTCAGTTTCCAGTATTGACGTATTCAGTTATGCGATAAGACTATAAAGAACCAAAATTACGTCGGCGAATTTGATACTCGTTTGTGTTACACTACTAGAACATTTTTCAGTAATTGACTAAAAAATGTTTAAATATAGTACGATTTTTAGGACAAATTTACAATTCTGGTCGATAGTTTTTTAAGGATTTTTTTACTAACCTATTTAGAATACAACGGTATTGTCTCTTATTTGACGAATGGTTTCATTCATAATATTGTCAGAGTATTAATAATCAATTATTCTAAAAGTAACGTAGTGAGTACAAGCAAGTACAGTTGGTTGGCTCCATGTCTATTCTTTTAATAATAGTAAAATGAAAATCAATTTGAATTTTTAGAAAAACCAGGGGCAGGCTGATTTTGCAGTGACATATAGCACATGGTATGGTACGGTACCTGTTTTAATTAAACTATAGGGTTTTACAAAACGAGGACTTAAATATAGAAAATTATGATATATTGTTGTGTATTCTACAACATAACTTATCCTACATTAAACAACTGATGTGTAATTGTGTCGTACGTCTTTATTGATCGTTTTCTTGAAATATTCAACGGAAATTTAATGTTTTGAATTATGTATTTCAGGGATGTACACAATGCGCATGTTGGAAAGCAACAACACTGTGAGCAACTTGAGTATGAACGCAACACCAGTAGGTACCACTACCAGCATTTCCCGCCATGACATGGAACGCTTGGATACATCTAGTGACAGCGCTGTAAGTTCCATGGGTTCTGAAAGAGTACCTTCGCTTTCTGATGGAGAATGGTGCGACGCCGGTTCAGATTCTGGTCACACCACTACTGGGGAGCACTACCCCCAAGATTATCAAAACAAATACCGCCCGTTTGATTATAGTTACTCAAACTTATCTGAAACATCCCGTATGCCTCCTGTTGCCCAGAAAAAACACTTGATGTATGGAAAAAGATTTCACGCTTCGGGTTTTACAGAGTACAGAGACCCCGTTAGCAATTTTCATCAGGAAAATACTACATCGAGAGCTAAAGTACCCGAGGTAAAATATTCCTGTTCTTCTGAGTTTGGACATGTTCCTAGAGTGGACCATATTCAACACAATCACACGTACCATTTGCCCGCTGAAAATTCGGGTGCCATGCAACGACCGGTGTCTAGAGATAAGGGAAAATCGCGAAAGTCCGAAGAAGAACATTTGACTAGAGATGAAAAGAGGGCCAGGGCCTTAAACATTCCCATTTCCGTAGACAACATTATTAATTTACCCATGGACGAGTTCAATGAACGTTTGTCTAAGTACGACCTTAGCGAGGCTCAGCTCAGTTTGATTAGAGACATTAGAAGAAGGGGCAAGAACAAGGTCGCGGCACAGAACTGCCGAAAGCGAAAACTTGATCAGATTTTGAGTTTGGCCGACGAAGTGAAAGAAATGAGGGACAGGAAAATGTCGGTCATAAACGAACACAAATACTCTATGGTAGAACTGAAACGCATGAAAGACAAGTACCAGCAGCTCTACAGACACGTTTTTCAGGTAAGCGCATTTGCTAATGTTTGTTTAGGCTTATTGGGTATTATTAATTACTATCATTATGTTAAGAATTGTTGTGCGTTTTACTTATCAGTAATTTATTTTTGTCTTGAATTATGTATTTCAGGGATGTACACAATGCGCATGTTGGAAAGCAACAACACTGTTAGCAACTTGAGTATGAACGCAACACCAGTAGGTACCACTACCAGCATTTCCCGCCATGACATGGAACGCTTGGATACATCTAGTGACAGCGCTGTAAGTTCCATGGGTTCAGCGCTGTCACTAGATGTATCCAAGCCTTCCATGTCATGGCGGGAAATGCTGGTAGTGGTACCTACTGGTGTTGCGTTCATACTCAAGTTTCTCACAGTGTTGTTGCTTTCCAACATGCGCATTGTGTACATCCCTGAAATACATAATTCAAAACATTAAATTTCCGTTGAATATTTCAAGAAAACGATCAATAAAGACGTACGATACAATTACACATCAGTTGTTTAATGTAGGATAAGTTATGTTGTAGAATACACAACAATATATCATAATTTTCTATATTTAAGTCCTCGTTTTGTAAAACCCTATAGTTTAATTAAAACAGGTACCGTACCATACCATGTGCTATATGTCACTGCAAAATCAGCCTGCCCCTGGTTTTTCTAAAAATTAAAATTGATTTTCATTTTACTATTATTAAAAGAATAGACATGGAGCCAACCAACTGTACTTGCTTGTACTCACTACGTTACTTTTAGAATAATTGATTATTAATACTCTGACAATATTATGAATGAAACCATTCGTCAAATAAGAGACAATACCGTTGTATTCTAAATAGGTTAGTAAAAAAATCCTTAAAAAACTATCGACCAGAATTGTAAATTTGTCCTAAAAATCGTACTATATTTAAACATTTTTTAGTCAATTACTGAAAAATGTTCTAATAGTGTAACACAAACGAGTATCAAATTTGCCGACGTAATTTTGGTTCCTTATAGTCTTATCGCATAACTGAATACGTCAATACTGGAAACTGAATAGATTATATAAGTATGTCTTTAATATTGGGACAAAAACTACAAACCTACGTAAGGATCCGTTTCCACAGAAGGTATTTCGGTATAGAAAATTTGTGGTTTGGGAGGTCACGTACGCATAGATTCATTGGCATTTTATGTAGTTCAAATTTTACATCCACAACAACAAATACCACAACAACAACAACGACAATAACACATGATTTTTAAGAAGTAAAGGAACAAAGAACAGAGGTTCTGAAAGAGTACCTTCGCTTTCTGATGGAGAATGGTGCGACGCCGGTTCAGATTCTGGTCACACCACTACTGGGCAGCACTACCCCCAAGATTATCAAAACAAATACCGCCCGTTTGATTATAGTTACTCAAACTTATCTGAATGTATGGAAAAAGATTTCACGCTTCGGGTTTTACAGAGTACAGAGACCCCGTTAGCAATTTTCATCAGGAAAATACTACATCGAGAGCTAAAGTACCCGAGGTAAAATATTCCTGTTCTTCTGAGTTTGGACATGTTCCTAGAGTGGACCATATTCAACACAATCACACGTACCATTTGCCAGCTGAAAATTCGGGTGCCATGCAACTACCGGTGTCTAGAGATAAGGGAAAATCGCGAAAGTCCGAAGAAGAACATTTGACTAGAGATGAAAAGAGGGCCAGGGCCTTAAACATTCCCATTTCCGTAGACGACATTATTAATTTACCCATGGACGAGTTCAATGAACGTTTGTCTAAGTACGACCTTAGCGAGGCTCAGCTCAGTTTGATTAGAGACATTAGAAGAAGGGGCAAGAACAAGGTCGCGGCACAGAACTGCCGAAAGCGAAAACTTGATCAGATTTTGAGTTTGGCCGACGAAGTGAAAGAAATGAGGGACAGGAAAATGTCGGTCATGAACGAACACAAATACTCTATGGTAGAACTGAAACGCATGAAAGACAAGTACCAGCAGCTCTACAGACACGTTTTTCAGGTAAGCGCATTTGCTAATGTTTGTTTAGGCTTATTGGGTATTATTAATTACTATCATTATGTTAAGAATTGTTGTGCGTTTTACTTATCAGTAATTTATTTTTGTTATGCTGTTGTTCAGGTTCATTCAGGTGGGAAGGTTTCTATCAAAATTCAGTTCAAACACGGATAACATGCCCAGACATTTTACAAACTCTTATTCATATCATATCACGTACATTTCAATTGGTTAAAAACAATATTTCTTTATTTTTTTCAGAATTTGCGTGATCCCGACGGCAACCAGTACTCGCCATACCAATACAGTCTCCAAACGGCAGCTGACGGTTCGATTTTAATGGTACCACGATCAAACGCCGCCATGAACACAACAGCAGAACGTAAAGAACCACCGTCGCAGAATCAAAAAGACTAAATTATTTGTTTTTGTTTATAAATCTCGGTCGTTCCAAAACTGAAGATGTTTTGTTTTAAGGTTCTCTCAAACTGACTCTCATTGAATGATTTTGCTCTTCAGGGGGCATCCAGTTTGAGAGAACCTGGATGCTGATGGAAAATTGGCATTTATTTTTTTTTTGTAGCAGTTTTATGTTAAAAATGCAGAATAATATATTTTTATAAAAATAATTCAGGTGATGAAAAATGCCTTTTTCATAAGCATTGTAAATATTAGTTAAGAATATTTTGTGAATGGAGCGATGTGGCTGGCTCTAGTTCTAGGTGCAATAAAGCATGCTAGATTTTACTATTTTTCCACACAAAGTAGAACTATCTGTAACAAAATTCGACATTATGATGCCAGATTTATTTGTTTAGATAATGCTATAACAATTAAAGCTTAACGAGTTTCTACTCGTGGTTTGTACTATGTTGATATGCCCGATTAGAGCCCAGCCGGAAGACTCGGCTCGTACCACAAAATGTAGTCGTCCCGAATTCTGCAACCCGCACCGGGTTCATAAATTAATTAAATAGTAAACCAATCTCTTAAACTATAATAAATTGCGAAGGCCAAACCCTCCAGAAAGCTGCCCTCATCATTGTGTAACAAATGTAAGTATATATTTATTATTGTGCATGTAAAAGGTATTGTTTAAAGTGCTACTTTTGGGAATTATGTTTGAAGGTTTTATTCCGATTCACTAAGTTGATAAACCAACCATCTTGTCAATTAGTTTTAACTGTTATTTAGTTATTAAATTATATTTTTCTACCAAGTGGTTTGATTCTACCTCTGAAACAAGATCTCGGTAAAAGCTTTTATTAAAGTAATAAACGCACGTCTCGTTTAACTTGTTGGGCCAAAGGGGCTATACAATTTAAACGTGACAATATAACTATTACAATGACAAACAGGCTTAAGAATGCAGTGGTACGCCGGTAGGGCAAGGAGGCACCGTGCGCAATGCAAAAGTGGGACTAGCGGAAAGATATTGTTGTGGTGCTGGTTTCATAGAGGAGACCAATAAGCTGGGAAGGGTATGCGTGACACAGAGCTGAGACGGCTGCGACAGGAAGAATCACGGAAATGGGAGAGGTACTACTACTCAAATACAGCCATGGGAATTGCAAAGAGACAACAAAGTGAGAAATTACAGTAAACGCAACCGAGAATTTTATCAAGATAGTGATGGATACAGGAAAGGGATGCATGGATGCATAGAGCTTTTCAAGGCAGAAATACTTTTAGTAAACCACTTTACGGTAGGAGACAAAATTCTTATAATAATTCGGTGTATAATGATAATTTGGTAGCAAATATCAATCATAATGAAAATTGAAAACAGATTAAATGTATGTTTTCTTGGTGCGGTTACAGCTCATAGAGAGGAAAAAATGGTTGGTAAATAATTTAAACCTAATCCAATAGCAATATGTTAATTATTGTTAATAGGAATAGGGTTTTTTACTTGATGGAATTATGTAGCTTTGGCTAAATAAATAAATATTACAAATTTTTGGATGTGTGAAAATGACACTTCTTGCTTGCCTTGTTTTACATGGACAAATCTCTATAATTAGTCACTAAAGAAATTAGCGCAAATTAACTGCGACCAAATACAAATATTCACCAGGGTTTGATAGGATTTTAAAAAACATTTTACAAATTAACTACTTCTTGTTTAAACCCTTATTGTATAAAATATGTTGTCATTTAATTGTTTTCCCGCTCTTTGAGAAGTTCTTTTGTATTCAAATAGTTGGGCTATTAGTTATCATATTTTATTATAACTACGCTTTATATGTTAGTATTTGATTCCAAAGAATCTTGTGAGCCCTGATAATGCAATAAATTCATTTCAAAATATCGGCAATACAAGAAAGGTAGTTTTCTATTTTTTCTTTTTTAATTTTCCTCTCTTAGTTTTTTTTTTCCACTTTTCTAAATGTTATACATATAAATTATATCTTATGTTAATAAAACGAATAAAAAACTTCTACAGACAGCACATACTGTTCATGCTAAATAGTTGGGGTGGGTACCCGTACGGAACTGTATTTAGGTGTATGTGTGGCACCCAGGCATCATGTGGCGTGGTTCCTAATTCGCTCACCTGAAACTAATCGATAGAGGTACAATACCGGAAGTACCAACTATTTTGGTTCATAGTTTTCATTTATTTGACGTTTATGATTTATTCATACTGTCACGAATGGAAAATCCATTAATTCAAAAGATGGACTTACTGACTTAAAAACATAAGAATATTTGAGGATTGCGAAATATTAAGTGCACGAGGCAAGGTCGCACCGAGTGCATCATATCGGTGATGAGTCACCACCACCTGCTTTGCAGGAATATGAAAAACAGGCGACGAACAATAACAAACTACGTCAGCCGATCAATCGGGTATAAAACACGCCGATTGCAGCAGTATAGGATGAGTGTGAACCAATCGACATTAATGCGACCAGCTGAACCAAGAAGTCGGGATGTCGACTCTCTTCGGGAAAAGAAGATCAAGTTAAGTAGTCCATTCTCCAGAACTGTTCCAACACGAAAGTGACTAAGCCAGCCGCCAGAAAATGCTAAGTCCTTAGCTTATGTATTCATGTAAGTACAATTGTTGAGTTATTAACTTTTAGTGTGACTGTATTGTACCGATCCACTTATAAATGTCTAATGGTTAATAGATTTAAGTGTTTAATAGAAAACTCAGTGTTTGATTCCATCCTTAAAACTGAGATCCCGGCGCGACGTTTAACGTCGTGAGTCAGTTTATTTGATGAACCCAGAAGGGCTCATAAATTAAACGTGACATTTGGTGGAGGCGCCGGGTATATAAAAGTGCCATTGTTATTATAAAAGATAAGAAGTGTACACTTTAGTTTTGTATCGTGATTTTTCATTGTATGAGTAAATGGATTAATTGAAGACTTTACTAAATAAAACTGGGCTAAATACTTATTGAACATTGACAAGTAAAGACTGTATTGCACGGTCAAGATGTCAAGATACTAGTAGCAAATTTTGAAACTTGAACACTTGTCATATTAGGTTATCAGAGAAATTTTTCCAAAAGGTTAATGAGTGCACCATGCTTAAAACCATGGAATTCGCTGGTTTAGCCAATTCGGAATAATATCTCAATGAGACCAGACATTGTTCAGTACAGACCAAGTAATGCATAAAACACGAAATGCAATTGAAGCATAATATTGAAACAAGGTAACAACTATAATGTATAATAAAGCTCCACATATTGAGCTGTGTACTTATTTTTACAGGGCCCAAGGATTTTATTCTGTTATCTGGGTCTGAATTTTGATTGCGCAAATTCTTAAAATTTAAGAACAGATATCAGTTTAATTTTCCCTATAAGATAAAAAATGGTTACATGCAATGAAAATAAAAATATTGAATGTTGTCAGTGTAATGTAGGTACCTACCAACGTTTTTTTATTAAGATCTAAATTTGTTGATTTGCGAAACAAAATGCTTCAGGAGGCATTTGCAGATTTTGTATCAGCGAGGAGAACAGGTGTAATAAAACTCCCCCAGTTAATTTATTTCAAAATTACACTTTTGAAAGCCTGAAGAATTCTTCAAGGGTCAAAGCATGTATTTGTCGTTCTGGCGTTCGTTTACAACTCTGGAAAGCAACTCAGTTTACTTTATGACCACTCAGGATGGTGACTACACTTCTGCTAACAGTCGCGATGGGGGGAAGAACAACATATAATCTATTAAGGACTCAATTCAGGCAAATTTCAGTAAGACGAATCGGATGTGATGAACCGTCCATTCAACCCAATCCATACTAGAAAATCTTCCGAAGATCTGGCTGCCGAAAGGAAAAACTGGCTGGATGTATGCGAAATTAAACACAGACAAGATCGAGAAAGATTAAAAAGTTTATTTAGGCTGCGGACTCTGCAAATCCAATGTAAAGAAGTAAAGTTTATCATATTATGCTGTTTCGACAAAAGGAGATTAAAACTTGGTGGCAACTTGGTTATTTTCTGAAGCGTGAAAACTGGGACTGTGTTTTAATGTTTAAATGCTGCAAGTTTGCTAATCAAAATGGAGATGACCCTCACTATCCATCCAAGTTCTTCTCGAACTTTTGTACTTTTTCCCTCCAAACCAGAACCAAAAAGATCTCTCGCACACAGAGCTATAAAATGTGGTTACGAAGGACCGACCTTTCACATCAAGGGTTAATTCAAACAAATATGTTGATACCAATTTTAAAGAAACTCAACATGTAGAATATAAACGATTAGAACATATTTTCGCTCCTGGTACATGTACGTCCACAATTATTAACGCCCTTCATAGTGAATTTGCTGTCTTAACATTTAATAATAGCACAGTATAGCCAGTATACAGTAAAGACACTCTCGGATTTTCCTTTGAAGTCGGGCCCTCAATAGCTTGCCGCCGTTTGCTCCGCCTACCAATTATCTCTTGGTTTACGAGGGTCAAAATTTGTCGCGCGCTGCGAGTCGCTGAAGCGCACACTTGAACTGTGTATACAAGGCCGGTTCAAAAACTATTTTGCTTAATGCACATTTTACGGTTTTTGTTCGGCTGTTGTTGTTGAATTAATATGTGTGTTAAAAAAATGTTCAGTTGAATGATTAAAATAGTAAGTACAAGCCAATAAATAAATAATAGGTATATTAAATGTATAATATAATAACCACTGTGTTATAAATAAACAGAAACTAAATCAGTTATAACATAACAGAAGTTTAATTTAAAAATATAACTAATTATTAGGTTAAATATTTACAAATGTTGCAAAATCATAAGTTTTGCATTTTTTTTTTGTTCATCTTGCAAATATTAATATTCCGATTAGCAAACTTCAATGTGAAGTAAATTCGTACTCTTGTATACAATGCAATAAAATATTCCAAAGGAAATTGATCACATGGATGTTTAAACGGTACTTGAAGAAATTGTGATTTTAATTTATATCCAACAAATGGCTGAGCAGCAAGTTTTTCAAAATTTTGTACAAATATACTTTCTAAGGCCGCAACAAATTCTACAATGCTTTTTGGTGGGACAACTAGTCCTCCAAATTTGTGCTTTTCAGAGTTAAATGCCTTTAATTGTAAAAATAAAGTCTCCGGCTCTCCCAAACTATCAGTGTCACTCAAATTCATACAAAAATCGCATTGGTGTTTAATATAAGTCTTTTTTAACAGATAACCCGTTACATATATTAGGGCATTTCCTTCAAGTGAAGTTAGATTCTTATAATCATTGACAAATACTGGAAGTGGTACTTTATTTGACTCAGATTTGCTAAATTCCTGCTTGAAAACAATGTTTCATTAATATCTTTCATGCAATTAAACCCATCGCTTTGGTGGAAATATTTTAATGAAAACAGTTTTTTGAAAGCTCTACAAAATTGAATTGACGTCGGATTTTTTTAATTTCCACAAAGCCGTCCAAAAAGGAATTTCATTTGTTTTGTAATGTTTTTGCCTTGGACATTTTCAACTCTCAACGTTTTAAAGTGTTCTGCCATTTGATTTAAAAATAAAACTTGTTCTTCAGTACCTTTGAAAACAGCAATATTTAGAAGCGACGCCGAATTTAAAATGTCAAACAAACTATTCATATTTTTAATAAAATTCCCAGTGGCGGTAGCAGATTCTGGCAAAATATTAAAATCTATATAAGCTGACATAGCTGTAGTAACTGACCAACTAAATACCTGAGCGGCTAATTTCACTTTCATTTTCTGAAACGCGCTTGGGAAAATATGTGCGTTAGTCAGTTTAGGCATTAACCGAATATTTTTTGTTTCATCAATGTCATATATTTTTTGAAGATATTGTTTACTAGTTACTCCAGCGCTTGAAAGAAATTTATGTTGAAAAAAATTGTTTCTTGTTGATTTTAATAAGTGAGGTACATCAAAAATATAAACTATTTCTTTGTTGTCAACTGAAAAGCATGGGTTATCTGGAGTTAAATTTAATACTGTTTTAACAAGATTATAGAAATTTGATCGTTGATCAGAAACGACTCCTAAAACATTAAGACCTGTAGAGTTTAATTTTCGTATGGTTTCAAATAATATATTTTTAACTTCTTGTGATTTAGGAGATGTTTTATATAGAAAGTAGGCTACTGGTTGTTTCCATTGACTTGATATACCTCTCACCATTAAAACCAAAGCAGATCCAACAAGATTTGCCTGTCTATAATCCACGCCTTCTTCAAAACCAATAATTGTATCTTTTGAAATGTCATAAAATAGGTTACATTTTAACGATATTTCATCTAAGCATACAATACAATTTTTAGCATTACTGTCAAAGTGTTCAACTCGTAATTGCATTATTTTGAAAACAAAGTCGTTAAATCCAGGGTTAATTTGCCACGGTCGTGTAAAACGATTTAGAGTTCTTACAGTTGGTAAACGGTATACTTTCGAAAATTGTTTATAAGCTGTAGGCCCCAGGAAATACACGCTCAAAGAAAATTGCTTGAAGTTGTCTGTGTATCTAGAACCTTTAGAAGTCTTATTTAAAAGACAAAATTGACTTTTTAGAAACTTTGATGATTCCTCAGAATAATTTTCATCTATAAATGTTTCTACATCACTCATAGTAATTTTCTCGTCTAATCGCCTAATATTCTCATCTGCAAGTTTTTGTAATTCCTGGATGGACTTTCTTCGCTTCATTTTTCTGGGAGTTGAAGCCGATATAAAATCAGCCGTTTGACTAGCCATATCTAAAAAAAAATGTTTGAATGCCAAAAAATATTTCCTTTCATTTTATACAAGGTGTCTCTAAAAGGTCTGTACAAAATTCTATGACATATTCCTGACATCAAAATAAGCCGATTTAAAGCAACTTACCTTAGTCCGAAATTGCTCATTTTTCGAGATACAGGGTGGTCAAATAAAAATTGATTTTTTAAAAATGTAATGTATTTTTTGTAACCTATTACTTTCAAATCTACTACCCAAGGGTTTTTAAGATGCGAAAGAGACACCCTGTATAGCTACGGCGATAAACTACTCTATTTGAAAAAAATTAAAAGCTAAATAAATTTCATATAAAAAGTTGTTCATTACCTAATTTTATCGTGATTTGTGTTTGGGTAGATTGATCTTCATAGAGCACTATGTTGGTATGAATTCCCAAGTCGCACATATTGTTATGTGCCCTTTGTTCACTACTTATGTTGGGAAGTAAATTAGCATCTATTGCTGCAGATTGTCCGGAAACTAATAAAGTTGGAATCGCTCTATTAAGTAAGCGATTATGTAGTGAATTCGTGAAACTTTTTGTCGAAAAATGTAAAGAACACACAATTAACCTTGTGTGACATTGTTCTGGTGTAAGTTTTGAAAACGGGTGATTTCCGGTAAACCCCAGTTTTATTTTCCACTGTTCGCATCTATAGAAATACATAATGTGTTACACCATTTTCAAAATATGACATTATTATATATTACCTCAATTCATCTTTGGGAAACAGGAAAAACGGAATGTTTTCTTTTCCACGATGGGAATGACAAATTGGTACTGAACAATAGTCACCAGGCATTATTATTTATAATTAAAATCTTAGAATTAGTTAAAAGTTATGACAAACACAAAACAAAGCCACCCGATATCAATAGGTTAAATATACGCTACGAAACGCAGCGGCACGTCGCCGATTCACCGTGTACTGGGCTCCGCCTGAAACTGGCCTGACATGGGCGCGGGGCAAGGAATGGTCACGTTTCGATGCCGACGCAAGTGTCCCTACTGTATACTGGCTATACTATGATAATAGTAACCATAATAATAATAATAATAATGATAATAAAAGGCCATTATTCATAAATAATTACATGTGAATTTTTTTTAAAGAAATTGGGTATAACTCTTGCGCAATCTAGCCTAAAGGCTACTCTAAATAAATTTCTGCAACCCAATCGAATACCCGCAACTCGTCATGAGAACAGTATACCGCTTTCCATTCCGCATTCTAGTCTTGTAAGGGATTCTCTCATATACAAGGGTATAAAAATATACAATCACCTAGATCATAATTTTAAACGCATGGTTAATCTAAGAGAGTTCTGAATTGCGCTTACGAAGTCGTCTGGCTGCAAAAGCTCTTTACAAAGTTGATGATTTTTTTTAAGCTTGCCTACTATATTTTTAAATATTTAGACAACATTTTTTTTTATTGTGATTTTCACATGATTATGTAGTAGGTTGAAACATTTTAAATACGTGCTTATGCTTGACTCGTTTCTGTATTTTATTTATTTTTTGTTTGTTTAATTGAATCATATTTCTTAATTATTTACAATTCGATAGTTCTAATTTGTACTTGTATCTTTCATTACTGTCTTTATATTATTTCATTGTTTTTAACCCTTGGGCAATCAGACTGAACATTGGTAACATCTTGGACAATAAAGCTTTTTACCTACCTACCTACTACAGTAGTAGAGTAGAGTAGATCACGGTCAAGATGAAGTCGACGGTTATTTAACCTATTGAAAATTCATATTTATTTGTTATTATTGTTTGAAAGGCCTTCAATAAGACGCCAACGCTGCGGTTCTAGACGTCGATCCTCAAGAAGGTCCAAAAAGCGTAGAAGTAGATGCAGACCTGGAGTTATGACGAAAAACTCTTTTTTAAACCATTTTAAATTCGGGTTTTTTGGAGCAAATACTGCGGATGGCCTCAAACAAAAATTGTCATCGAAGGAGCTATATAATTGTAAGACCTTTTTTAAAAACGTTTTTTGACGCGGTCTTAACAAAGTTGCAGTTTAAGCCTAAAATAACAGACCAACAACAGCATGCGAAAAAAGACAAAATGAAGCGCTGCCGCAGAAAAAAGCGTAGCGGGAAAGGCAGCTTTAAACGCAGAAAATCCAAAAAAAAAACCGTCTTATCATAATATTTTATTATTGGGAGAGAGCACAATGAGTCCACGCATTGTAAACTGCGTATGACCGATTTATTAAACAACTTTTTGGCTATACATGTTTTTGTGACTGTAGTGTGTAGTAGATATGACAAAATTCGAAGTAAGACTTAACAATGTAATAGAAAAGTAAATGTTTTGAGTGTGACAAAGAATCCAACTTGTACCTGGTAGCATGGTAAATTATGGAAAACTAGCGCTCTGTTTAATGGTAGATGGCGTGTCATCTGAGGCCAAAAAGGCAAAGGAACCACATCAGTCCCTGAGGCTGGGCCCATGGTGCAGTATGTGGCAGACACCCTGTATATTGTGGTTATTAGTTATTAGTGTTACATAGCAATAATTGTAACTCGCTGAGGCAGCAGTAAGCGCGGGCCAGGTGAATGTATTGTAAAACATGACTAGGACAGAATAAACTAGGTTATCGAAGTAAAGTGTTGTCTTTCTATTCGGGAGTCCTGACTAGAGGAAGCGGACTAAATATAAAAGTATTACATGGCGACCCTGCCAGCCCTCTAGCGTTCCTACATGACGTCGGCACCGCTATGAACAATGGGAAAAGCTAATTCCAAGGAGGAAATTGTAATAAACCAGGCATCAAATGGGGATGCGAGAGGCCAAATTTCAACAAATGGACTTACGCTATCCGAAGCCCTATTAATTGGATTGGTGGTAGCCGTAGTAGCAGGCGCAACTTATTTGGTAGTCAGGCGTTGTCGTAAGGGATTAAGGACGACTATAAGACGACAAGTAAACAGGGAAATGCTGCGTCGATCCGCTGACGCCTTGAATCAAAACCAGGAAAAAGTTTAAGTTTTAGGGTTTTTTTTTTAGGATAAATGGAAAGAAAGACATGTAATTAATGGAGACTCCAATGGAATAATGAATTGATGAACTAGGAAAAGAAATATTATAATAATTAATTACCAAGGGACTATAGTGATGAACAAAAAAGGGATTAGATGTTAATAAGTTTGCATGTAAGTTAAGAATATTATAATTAATTTGGGGATTATTTTATTAATGTAAAGCATAGTTATAACACTATTTCGGGGATCAGAAAGTAAGGACTCGTTATAAGCCACGATTTTATTCTACAATTTTACTCTTTATTAATAAATTACGTAAGGGTTCTTATGGGAGATAAACTTAATGAAATACTAGGCTCTTTAAATAATATAAAAACTAACTTATTTAAATCAAGTTACGAAAGACGACAATCGGCATACGTACAAAAAAAGGTTGACGAAGCAAAAGTTATTTTTGGCGAGCTCAAAGGGGAGGTTGCTGTTATAAATAGGAAAATAAACGCCTCAGAAGTAGAGCAAGCTGACATTTAATTAGTTAAAGATATTGTGGAAAAAATTAAAAGAGTGTATGAAGAAATTTTGGCTTTTGGGCAAAGTCAACAAAATACTAACAAGTCGGAGGCAATCATGGCGTCTTTTGATATAAAAGTAGCTTCTAACTTGTTACCTGTACTAAATGATTCCGAGGAAAATACTAAAAGATTAATCGATGCTGCTGAATTTTATAATTCTACACTTAAAAACGAGGATAAAGAAAAATTAATCAATTTTATTTTAAAAACTAGGCTTTCAAGCAACGCCAAGCTAAGATTGAAAACTACCTATAATTCGCTCGAGACCCTTGTAACGGATATAAAAACTTATCTTTTGACTCGAAAATCACCAACCGCTCTTCAAGCACAGTTATTTTCTATAAAGCAAAGCAGTCGATCTATTGAGGAATTTGGAAAAGAACTAGAGGACCTTTTTGTTGGTCTAACGATTTCGCCAGCAAACGACGACCCTGATATTTATGAAATTTTGAGACCAATTAATGAAAAATCAGCCATTAAAAGGTTCGCGAATGGTCTTAGGAGCCAAAGGCTTAGTACCATTATTTCAGCAAGAAATTTCGAATATTTAAAAGATGCAATAAAAGAAGCACAAGACGAAGAGAATTCTTTTCTAAATGATAGTAACCAAGTTTTTAACATGAGTCATAGGGGTAGAGGAAACAGTAATCGGAATTCTTATAGTGTTGGGATCCTCTTGGAAATGAAACTTGCACAAACACTAAATGACTTTTATTAAAAATACGAATTACAAATGTCGGGGGACCGACCGTACGTAACTTGTCAAAGGACTAGAATGCGTAGAGCTAGCGATAAGGTCGATTTTTATACTACTTGTTATCTGGGAAAATGGGTTATGTGCTCTTGCCGAAAGGGAATCTTATTTGGATTTATTAGTGGCTTTTAAGTGATAAAAGTAATTAAATGGGCAACCAAACCTAATCGACCGAAAAATAGCTTAATTAATATGACAGATTTATGCGACAACTAGTAATAAACAATATTAAAATATTTGGGAAAAGGTTACATTTTAGTAGGGTTTATCGCATTATTCTAAAACTATTAGGAACAGTGTTGAAATTAATTTAATGATAAAAGAAGGCCTACGTGACGGTCCTAACATCTCCCCCTCTAAGTGTTTTGCTAATCATCTTTTATTAGCTAAACACGCAAAATTCTATTAATCTAGATACCTATATGGTAAGAAAGAATATAAAGTAAAAATTATAAAGATATAAAATATAAAATATACCTAATATGTATATAAAATTATTTGTGTATAAAGTTCCATAGAATAAAAATAAAATAAAAGTAAAAGGAAGAGGTAAATAAAAGGTAAAAGAGTATACAATGATAATATAAAAGGTAAGGTATATAAATGTGTATAGCAAATAATATAAGAAATAGTAAAGGTTTCCTTTTTTTTTTTTTGTTGAGGATCTACCTTATGATTATAAGATGATTATAGTATAGCCTTTTGCGATAATTACAGTTTAAACGCTTTTCCTCTGAGATTCCTTCGCGCACTTTTTACACTTGAGTCTAGACTTTCACTTAGTTTATCTAGTTCGATGGGCACTTCGTATTCATGATCTTCGGGAGACGTCATCATCAACGATTCCCTCGGGGTTGGAATCGGCGGTCGTTTTTGGATACTCTTCTGTTTCGGATTGATGTATGAATCAGATCCTAAACTGCTATGACTGATGTTGTTATGGCTGTTAATGCACACTAAGAGGTTACAGTTGGAACCACGACACATCCGCGTTAACCAAGAGATTAATGGCCATCGACATTTTCGGCAGCAACACCAGCAAAATGAAAAGATTATTGCAACTGCAGCTATTATTCCAAAGAGAACGTTGTACCATTTGGATTTAACGACATACAGGGGTTGGTTAATCCTTTGAGTTAGCTCATCGTCAAATTGTTGAATTTTACTCTGAGCATGACGTAACTCGTTCAAGTTCAAGTTTGAGAGTCTAATCGGCTCCATTTCTTCTGTTGCTAAGTAGTCTTGTTCCATTATGCAGCAATTGTCTTTGGCGATGTCGATAGTCGGTATATAATTGGAGTAATTTCCGGTCTGATTGGAAGTGGATGTTAATAATGTCGATGTAGTATAGCATTTGCATCTAGGTTGTAACATAAACATTCCAACGCCTTGTAAGCTGATATCATAGACTTGTGGATTAGAGTCGCAATTTATGGTTCCTATGGTATTCTGGCTCACGATGTATAACCACTGGTTGGGTGCCAACGGGTGCCAAATCTCGATTTCCGATTTTATGGTTTTCGTCTCGCATCTGCTGGGTACGTTACGATCCCTTGCCATTTTTAAATCTATTTCGCATGTGGGTCGTTCGTTGACTAGATGTATGACGGCTCTCGTGCAAATAAATTCCATTGATGAACTTTTCTCGCACGTTGACAGATCGTTGAATTCACTGTAGTACGTCCTCGTAGTGCTCAGTAGTAGGTAAGGTATAGAAGGGTTGATATAGGAGTAGACGTTTGGTTGTTTCGTAGGTGCAGGTAGAGGAATTAAATTATATATTTGATAAGTTTCTTTGGTTACAAGTGGAATTTTTATCGCAAAAATTAAAATTTTGTTAACGTATGCTACTGATAGTTTACATAAGTCAAAATACTTATATGAATTATCAAAATCGTGTAAATCATAAGGTAATTCCAAATTTGATATTAATTTTAATTTCGTCAACTCATACCTTAAGTGCCTTGGGGTAATTATGTTTGGGTGCAATATATTTTGCCTTGAAAATAAGATTGATGCTATCATTACGTCAAATTCTTCGTTTAGTTCATTGCATAATTGACTAATTAAGTTGAGATGATCAGTAACCGTTTGACTGTAAGTTAAGGAGTTGATTCTTTTTACAGTATTTTTAGAAAAATTATTGAATTTTAACATATTTTCATTAAGTCTTTGTTCGTTAAATTGGAGAGTAGATGCAGTTTTATTATAATCACTAATTGCGTCAGACATTACATGAACTTGTTGTTTCATCAATAACTGCATGTCGTGATTTTGTTGAGCGACGGCTTCAATGGCTTCTGTGTAAAATTTTGCATCATCGGCATCAGGAGTTCCAAAAAGCCATTTGATAGCATATGAAACACCGTCGAATAATCCGCGTCTAAACCTTTTGACGTCATTGTGACCAGTAAGGTGGCAAATCGAATCGAATTTATCATTTAGTTTATCAATATGATGCTCTATAAGTTCTAATGATTCTTTACAAGCGAATTTTAGGTTACTGCTTTGGTCTTTAGTTTTATTATTTCTTTTACTATCAATTTTGAATTTTTGGCACAATGGTAGAGATGCAGTGTACATGTAACCAATTAGATTGAATTTTTGTTCATAAAGACTTATATTAGTATAGGACAACAGAGTATATGAGTCAAGTGATATTCTTGCGTTACCAATGTGATGGAAAAATATACCTGCCGAAGCATTTAAGGGTTGGATGGAATATGGTTTTGGATCGTCACAAAGGACAACACGTAGGAGACTAAGCGCGATCAATAGTATCATTTTGATCATCTGAAAAGAAAGGTTTCAGAAGATTATGATGATAAGTTGCTGTTTTATTATTATTTAAAAGTATTTTTACAGTTTGATTATCGTAAACTTCTATTACTTTAAATGGTCCTTTGAAATTTGGAAGTAATTTCTTATTCATTCCTTGTTTTACTGAATGATTCTGAACATACACATAATCACCTTTATTAAATTTATGAATTTTGATCTTTTTGTCATAATGTGTCTTCGATTGTTGTTTTGATTTTAAGATGTTTTCTCTTGCAATTTCGAAACTTTTATTCATTTTTAATTTAAGGTTATTGTAGTAATCATCATAGGTATACTTAAATTCTGGTTTGGAATTTAATGAATTTGGAATACGAGCTTTATGACCAAAAAGTAGTTCAAAAGGTGTGTAATTAGTGGTTTTGTGGAAATGTGTGTTGTAAGTCAACATTGCTAATGGTACATATTCGTCCCAATCGTTTTGTTGCGAATTTATGTAATGTTTGAGATACTCTTTAAGAGTTTGATGTGAGCGTTCTAAAGCTCCATTGGTTTGAGGGTGATATGGGCTTGATAAAATATGCTTGACTTTAAATAGTTTGTTGACGTCTTTGATTAAAGCAGAGGTAAAATCTGAACCATTGTCTGTGAGAATAGTTTCGGGAATACCAAATTGACAAATAAACTTAAGAAATTGATCTGCGATAGTTCTGGATTCGTGGTTTGGGATAGGTATAGCGTAAGAATACTTTGTTAAGTCATCTTGCATAGTAAGTATAAATCTATTTCCATATTCGGTTATCGGTAAGGGTCCTACTATATCAAGGGCTAAACGTTGAAAAGGTCTTTCACTTGTCGTAGTAATTTCCATTGGTGCTTTAGGATTTTGTCCTTGAATTTTATTTTTTGGCAAGAAGTGCAATTTTTTAGAAAATTACGAATATCAGATTTCATATTAGTCCATTTATAATTTTCTTTTATTCTTGTATAAGTCCTTCTAAAGCCTGAATGTCCAGCGATTGCTGATTCGTGATTTTCTTTGAGAATTTGATTGATTTCACTTTTATTTTGGGGTTTTATTTTCGCCTGTTGATAAGGATTACATCGATTTCATGTTTTGTAATAAAAATTCAAGAAGCTCGCAAAATAGATCTTGCTTTAAATTAGTAGATCTTTCTGTAGGATTTTTAATATAAATTTTGAATGTTTTTGATTCCAATAATTTAGTACGTAAATTTTGAAGAGAATAAAATAAATCATTGTATGTCAACTTATCAAAATGGTTTAAACTGCTAAAAATTAAATAAGTTTTTTGATTCGATTTATTTGTTAAGCTTTTGACATCGTATAAATTTATTTCGTCGGGATTTAATTTATTTATGTCTTGATGAGCGATTAAATTAGAGAAACAAGTATTGTTTCGTCTAAATCTTTGGAGAAAAAGAGAGCATTAGGGTAGCATTTGAAAATGTCTTCTCGTATTATTTCTATGTTAGGTAGATCTTGATTTTCATAATGAAATTTTGTAAAATCGCTATATGATTCCGTAGAAATTGGATAACAAGATTTAATCAAGTTGATAGCAATTGGATTACGAGATAAAGCATCAACATTTGAGTTAACTCCACCTGGTTTATATTGGATTTCGTAACTATATTCCTCAAGTTTGAGTCGCCATCGAAGAAGTCTACTGCTTGGATTTTTGCAATTGAAAAGCCATGTAAGTGGACGATGGTCGGTGAGATTAAGAATTTTCTACCATACAAATAAGGACGGAAATGTTGGACAGCCCAGACAATAGCTGTAAGTTCTTTTTCAATTGTCGAATAATTACATTCAGCTTTATTCAAAGTTCTTGAAGCATATATATATGCTATTGGAAGATCCTTGCCAATTTCGCCTTGAGAAAAAATTGCGCCAATTGCATAATTGGAGGCATCGGTTGTCAAGATGAAATCTCTATTGAAGTCGGGATATTGAAGTATCGGAGTAGTTGAGAGAATATTTTTAAGTACTCGAATGAACTTTCTTGTTCAGAAGACCAAACAAAAGGGGTATCTTTCTTTAACAGATTAGTTAAGGGTTTCGCATGTTTGGAGAAGTCTTTAATAAATCGTCGGTAATATCCGATAAGACCTAGAAATTGTTTGATTTGTTTAGGGTTTCCTGGACGTGGATATTGTTGAATAGAAGAAATTTTATTAGGGTTTGGAGAAACGCCATGTTCACTTATAATGTGACCCAAATAAGCTACTTCTCGTCGCATGAATTCACATTTATCGGGTTGAAGGAGAAGTCGATTCGTACGAAAACGTTCGAAAACTTTTTCTAATTTCTTGGAATGTTCTTCGAGTGAACTAGCAAAAATGACAACATCGTCAAGATAAACAAAACATTGCAAACCTTGGAGACCTGTAAGACAAGCGTTCATTAACCTTTGAAAGGTACTAGGGGCATTTTTTAGACCAAAAGGCATACGGAGGTATTCGTAATGACCACTAGGAGTCGAAAAAGCAGTTTTTGGAATATCCTTTTCACTCATTTGAATTTGATGAAATCCGGAAGCTAAATCGAGGGTTGTGAAATACTTTGAATGACCAATTGATCGAGAATATCTTCGATATTCGGTAGAGGATGAGCGTCACCAATAGTTACTTCGTTTAATTTTCTATAATCGACTACAATTCGCCATTTTTGTTCACCTGAGGCATCTAATTTTTTAGGAACAATCCATAATGGACTATTATAAGGTGAAACTGATTCTCGAATGATTCCTTGTTTTAGCATTTTGGAAATTTGTTTGTCTAATTCTTTTTTATGTACTTCAGGAAATCTGTAAATTTTCGAGGTTATTGGAGTAGGATTTGTAACGTTATTTCATGTTTTAGAACATCTGTACACGTTAATTTATCACTAGGTAAGAAAAATATCTCGTTATATTTGAACATATTTCTAAAACTGTATATTTTTCTTCTGGATTTAAGTGATCTAATCTGAGATTTTGTTCTAAAATTTTAAGTCTTTCTGAGATTGGAAGTACTAAGTCGTTAGATACTGAATAGCTGAATATAAATGAAGAATTTTCTTGAAAGGGTTCGAGAGTGAGACTAATTTCGTTAATGCGAATTTTCTTATCAGTCATATTTAGGATAGTAGTAATTGCTTTTCCATTTTTCACTGAGAGTAAAGCTTTTGCTATAATAAACTCCTTTAGTTATTTCAATTTCAGGACAAATACCCATTTCTACTTTATTTTGGACAGATATGGAAATCACGGTTTCACTTCTAGGTTGTAAATAAGTATAATTTAAATCTGCATCACCATAGTTCGTTGAATCGGAAATTTTTATTGGTTTACTTAGACATTTTAGATTAAGTTCAAGATTATTTAAATCAATTAAAGCTCCATTTGGAGATAGGAAATCATTTCCTATGATCCCGTCGAAGGGAATATTAGAATTTGGATCGCTAACAACATGGAATTTTATTTTTAAGACTTCATTATTTATTAATGAAAGGTTTAATAGACAGCTTCCAGCTGTATTGATGGGCATGTTGGCTCCTAGGCCTTTTAGGACAATTTTATCATTATGATCGATTTTATAATCGATGTTGTATTTAGCAATTTTTATAAGAGACACGGACGCACCGGTGTCTATTAGAAATCTGAATGGAAATCCATTAATTAAACAAGAGAGATAATAGTGATTATCTCGAATGGTACCCTCTTCAGAATAATTATTAAGAATCGCATAGGTAAAAATTGAGTTCCGCGAATATCTCATACCGGAGGCTTGGATATCATTGTCGCTAGAATCATTTCACTATGGATTATAGAATAATTCGACTGACCTCTTTTTGAGTATAGTGAATTATTATTGATGCCCTTTTTAAAATTTAGATTTGCACGACCTCCTGTGGAGTATGGCAAATATTGATGGTCGTCGATTAGTAAATTTGTATTTGAATTAGTAGAATCGACGCCGATTTGATTTACGCCCAATCCCAAGAACGACGTTGTTCTGAGGGGCTTCCCCGTTTAAAGGACTGGTTGAGACAGCAGAGACATTTGCTGTATGGTTGTTGCGATTTTCATTGAATTGATTCTGATTGCGTTTCTGTCTTTTATAACATTCCGATATTAAATGACCATTCTTTTTACAATACTTGCAAAATTTTTGAGCACGATTTTCACTTTGAGCTGTTGAGTTCGGAGGAGAGACCTTTTGATTTACTTGGATATTTTTTGGTTTATTCCTGTTTTTGAAACAATCGCGAGTATTGTGGGATTTAGTTTTACAAACAGAGCAATATTTATTTATCGCTCTTTCTTCCTCTAGAGCTGAGTTAAGAGCTTCGGAAAGAGTTGTTGGTTCTTTGCTTCTAAGAAAAACGCGAAATTTCAGGAGAACTGTGTAAAATAAATCGTTGTAATGATAACTCTTAATTGTTTGGACTCGACCACATTTTTCATTTTCATTTTGAAAACTGAGAGAGTTTAATAAAACGAGTACAAAGTCGATCTATACGATTGTAAAAGCTTAAAACATTTTCATGACCTTGTTTGATAGTGTTTAATTCCTCCATTAATGAGTATAATGTTTTTTATCCGAATATAATTGCAAAAGAAGAGATTTAAGTTCGTCCCAATTAGAAATGTCTTTGTCTCTCATCTGAGCTCTTGCGCTTCCAGTGATTTTTGAAATGACAAATGCCATAAGTTGCTCACTTTGGGTTTCATTAGCAAATTTAAAAGCACTATTACAATTTGCAATAAATTCATGTAGTTCAGATCGATTGCCGTCAAAAGATTTAGTTATTAAAGAGCACAAAAAGGTTAGGAACAACTGGTTCATTGCGGTTTACTGACTCATGTTGCTCAAACTCATGAGAATCGATACTAGAATTTGGTGTAATTTCGTTAGGCATTTTTATTAAGGTTAAATCAAAGTCGAAAGGCACAAAAAGAATGAATTGAATTAGTATAACGATTCCTGAATGTAAAATTAAACTTATTATTTTTTTATTATTTTTTTTTTATTTATGAGGAATCGTGGCAATTTTAGTCCTTTGGAAAGTGTATTTAAACAAGTGTGAGGATATTTTATATTTTTTTCTTTAGATAATAATTTTTAAAATTGAAGAAAGAGAAAATAGGAGTAATATGAGGAGTAAATGGAAGTAGCACTTACAAAAATTCCTTTTCTTCTTTCCTTCTGAGGTGGACTAGTCCAAGGAGTTGAAACTCGCCAACGTTGAGGAACTGCTCGGGAGTCTTGAAGTCTAAGGAGTGGCTTCTTGGGGCCTTAGAGATTATTGACCAACGTTGTGACCAGTATCCTGTCCGCAGCGCCAAAATTATGTTGGGATCCTCTTGGAAATGAAACTTGCACAAACACTAAATGACTTTTATTAAAAATACGAATTACAAATGTCGGGGGACCGACCGTACGTAACTTGTCAAGGACTAGAATGCGTAGAGCTAGCGATAAGGTCGATTTTTATACTACTTGTTATCTGGGAAAATGGGTTATGTGCTCTTGCCGAAAGGGAATCTTATTTGGATTTATTAGTGGCTTTTAAGTGATAAAAGTAATTAAATGGGCAACCAAACCTAATCGACCGAAAAATAGCTTAATTAATATGACAGATTTATGCGACAACTAGTAATAAACAATATTAAAAATATTTGGGAAAGGTTACATTTTAGTAGGGTTTATCGCACTATTCTAAAACTATATAGGAACAGTGTTGAAATTAATTTAATGATAAAAGAAGGCCTACGTGACGGTCCTAACAATAGGGGTTTCAATAGAGCTAGATCGTCTTCAGGCCAATTTAATAATAACAATTCTCGTAACAATAATTATGCTAATTTTAACAATAGCAGCCAA